>NW_021604914.1:2799-15441 GCF_004785775.1 Grammomys surdaster | reverse complement strand
AAGAGACAAAGTGTAAAGCAGAGACTGAAGAAAAAGCCATCCAGAGATGTGCGGGGCGCGCGCGTAATGGTCTCGCCGGCAAAAACATACACACACGCACACACACATACACACCAGAATCCTTCCGTAGAAACACGTTTATTCCCATAAACCAAAATGGTGGTAGAAGACGACCAAGAAGACGAAGGCGGCGTGGGAAAGCACTGCCTATATACCCCAGAGCGGGGTATTCACCCCCTGATTGGCTGCTTACCCGTAGCGCGCCAAACGCCGTGGGAAGGGCTAAACTTGGCGGGCTTTACCATGGCACATGCGCAGTATACTGGTTTACTAGGAAGAATTATGGCAACAGCGCCACCTAGCGGTGGCGGACTTTGCTTGCACTTGCTGTGGCTCCCAACATCTGCCCCTTTTTTGTTTAAATATAGAGGGTGGCAGAGGTCCCTGGGAAGGTTTAGTAACTCCCAATTTTGGGGGTCTCACGGCGGGTCTGAGTCTAAGAGGGTGGTGCTCCAATGTTTGAGGCTTTTCAGGGTAACTTTACCAGAAGCCCTTGGTTACAGCGGCTGAGGAATCTGTCCACTGGCTATTTCCTTTTAGATTTGTTAAACAGCCACTGGCCGATGTCCCGTGTCTAGGCTGACTGACATTTCTCCACAGCCAGCATCAATAGGGCTAACACCAAGGAAAAGCAAGCCACCCTGTCTTAGGCTGCGAGGGATATACCCGCGCCCGGGTCATTGCCACTCGCTAATCCCGTCATGGGGTTGGCTTGTCATCAATTCCTCAGTTGTCTTCATGGTGTAAATCTGGCATGTGGCATCAGCCTAATTCCCGTCATTGGGACCAATGGCAGCTGTCCTGGAGAAAAAAGGATGGAGTTATCTAAGTGGCTGTTCTTGGCCTGTTCTAGTATGGTACCGGTTATGACTCAAACCCATGGTCGATCGAGCGAATTCCATCTTGGGGGAATAAGCGTTCAAGAACCAACAGTTCAAGACCGTCTCCCTTACCCTACCAGGTGCAATGGAAACAAGTCCTCCGGGTGCAAGGGCTAAGGGGAACAGAAAGAGAAGCAAACACCCATCCCTGTGCAATGGAGTCATCTCCTAGGGGTGCAAGGGCTGTTTGTCTCAAAATTCAGGTACCACAGCTATACAGACAAGAATCAACCAGGCCAAGACTCCTCACTGACCCAGTGTAAAGGGCAAATCTTCTGGGGTGTAACGCTGATGGCCTAACATTTAGCACCACCACTCGTGAGGGGGAGACTGCTTATAATTGAGGCAGTGATAACCACACTGCAGGGGAAGCCCCTAGTACTTTGGAAGCGCCTGTGCAAAAATAGCCTTGTCAAGATTAATGTTGAACTCTGAGTTTGCAACCAACCAAAAGATGAATACTAATCCACAACTAGGGTAAACAAAACAGGCCTACTCCCACCCACTTAAAAAAGGGAAGAAAAGGAAAGGAGGACAGTCCCTCAGTCAGGGACAGATCCACGTGCGTCGAGTTGATGTTCACCACAGCTGCTCTCAATTTTCTGAGTGTCTCACTGAAGTTTTCTGAGCAGTTTCCTGTAAGATACTGAAACAATTTTCTGGACAGATTAGTTACACGAGTAAAGTTTTTATACTGTACACTGGTGATGTAAAGTGTACCCAGTTTTCTCTCACATCTGAATTGGGCTAGTTGAAAGAGGATATCCAATCTTTCTCTCACTAAATCAAGGCGTTGATTAAGGATCATTAGCCCGCCTTTTAGTAGGGTACTGGCGGAGGTTTGAAGGTTAACAGTCTCTGCCACCGTGGCTGACAATTGGGGGTAGTGCCCACCTGAACAGAAGTTGACATAGCAATCTCAGTGGCAGTGGCGGTAACGACACTAATTAATATCGTCGTCACTATGGCTGCAGTTATACCAAAATCTCTTTTTTGTCTAAATAATGACAAAGTGGAAGGAGTCTCCACGGGGATGGGAACCCATCGCGTGACTCTGGCAACCATAGTGCGAGTGAATCTTTAGAATTCCAACACTGGGACATCCAGCAGGTTTTATTGGTACAATTCTTAAAGGTGGAATTTGATAAAATAAACAAAAATACTAGGAACCTGTATCCCTTGGATCAGCACAAGGGCTATCATCAAAGCCTGGAGGGTCTGCCTGGATGTCACCTTCCAGTATCGCGAGTTGCCTCTCTGGTAGCCAAAACGGATTGTCTTCTTCCTGTGGAAACACACAGACCGCTCCCCTGGCTTTTAATAAAATAGAATCTGGACCTTTTCATTGTCCGGTCAAGATGTCCTTTTATTTGACCATTTCTTTTGGCCTGTCAAGCTGAAAGTGAGGTTTTAGCCAATTAATCTCTGTTAACAACTTTTGAGAATCACTTTTCTGGAGCAACAAGTACTCTAAAATCTTAAAGCTCGTTGTACTAGAGCAAGGGCTTGTGGAAAACTCCTTTAGAGAGATCAGCCAATAAAATATACAATGAATAATATATATTGAGAGATTTAAATGCTTTAACCTTTTGTATTAAAGCAACAACAAATTTTTTAAGGCCATTAATTATTCTTTGAGGCAAGCCTTCTTAATGAATGGCTTCATGGGCTCTCAAAACTCACAAGCAATTTTACTTAATGTAAACCTCTCACCTTTACCAGGAGGTAAAGGAACTATATAAAACAATCTCTTAAATCTATAATAATTTTTTATATGTATTTACTTGAATGGCAGCTGGAGTAGGCAAGTCAGGCTGTAGTGCCCCATTTGTCTTATAAATCTTAAATTTGAACTTTCTCTGTGTAGCCCTGGCTGTCTTGGAACTCACTCTGTAGACCAGGCTGGCCTTGAACTCAGAAATCCGCCTGTCTCTGCCTCCCAAGTGCTGGGATTAAAGGCGTGCGCCACCACCGCCCGGCGGCTAGGGTTTTTGAATTAATTGAATAACCAACTCTTTTTAGCTGAGTGAAGTATCAAATAAAGCCAAGCTGAAGGCAATCTTGTCCTCTAATAATTGTTAATTAGCCCCAGTATCTATCAATCTTTTAAAACCCTTTTTTTCTTCAATTATTAATTTAAGATTAGGTCTCTTGTTACTAATAAGACCTAATACACATCAGAGGAACCAAGGCCATTTTGTCTCTATCACACCCAACAATTTTGGCCTGGCCCAAAAGCTGTTTTGAATTTTCTTTGAGTCTGAGGCTGACACCTCCCTAAGGAACAAGCAAGGCAATAAACAAATTCTAGAGAACACCCTTTTTGAGGCGGGACAGGACAATAGAAATGTCTGAAATCTAAGCTCCTGTCTCAACTACTCTGTTAAAGTCTAATTTAAATGTAAATGTTTTAATCTTGGCCTATATCCTGAGGCCTGGCCCAAGGATTATCCTTCTTGCACCAAGGACAGGTGTGTCAGGTAACCTTGGTCACCTGGCTGTTGTTTAAGTCTCTGTTCCTGGGACAGTCACTTTAAAAACTATCTAAATTTCCACATTTAAAACACTCCCCATCTCTATGGCTCTGTGTAGTTATGGCCAGAACCTGATTGTATGAGGGTGCAATTTCATTGCAAAGACAAGTATCTAAGTCTGTCTTTGCTTGTATGATTTGAGGACTGTGTGGGCAGTTTAACCTGATTAACATCACACTGACCTTGTCTTACAAGCACGTTAAGATCTCACCCTGTATGTCTTAATTTAAATGTAAATGTTCTAAATCTCTAGCAGGCCAGTACTGTATCACAACTTGTTATAAATATTTTTATTTAACTCTACCTGCTGCCCCCCCCTTTCTATAACATGGGCGAATCAAAAAAAAATTTTAAACTCAAGATTACAACTGCCAACTGTAGCCAATGGAATACTGGCAGTTTAACTAAATTTTTAAATATCTTTTGTAACATTAGCGTGTAACCATTAATTTTGAGAAGCAAAAGCAAAACCAATTTAAACAATCTATCTTCTCTAAAATCAACACCAAGCAGACCACCCCTATGCTACAAAGTTTTGCTGCTAATTCTCTACACATGAATGCATGAAGCAGCTTTTAATCTCATTGAAGAGACATTGGTCTAAAATCTTACTTTCTATATACCTGGTTTCTGAACGACTCCAACACTGAGCTAGTTCCACGCCACCTTTCGTTATCAAAGTTGTAAATTTTTAATTACACCCAATAATTTAAGCCAATAGTCTATAACCAAGACATGTAGAACATTTTTATACTTTTAAAACCAATCTGAAACAACAATGAAATGGCTATATATCTTATTTTTAGATCAAACAAAATTTCTTGTCTTTCTAGCTGTAATTTCAAGAGAAAAGCACCTTGTCACAGAGGTTTTTCTAGGACAAAACGACTCTTAGCTTCCTTATAAAACCCAAAATGCTGCTGGTCTCTTTTAAAAGCAGCTTATGTCAACCTCAATTCCTGAAAAGACCTTTTTTAGCTCTCAAAGGTTGGATCAAGCAGTTTTAACGATCTTTCTTTTTGAACATGTAACAAACACAGAACATTTAGACAATGAAACAAAAAGCAAACACGTGGACATTGGCGCGCCAAGGACGTACACAAAAAACTTCTAGGAGCTACAGAGAAATTCAAGACGTCTCCCGAATTCTCTGTTTCTAGATGAACTCTGAAATAGCCTTTTCATTCGTTTTGTTGACACAGCTCAGAGAGAGGACACCAGTATTTTTAAAACTCTTTCTCTCCCTCTCATATTTAAAATGTAACTTTTCATCTCGTTCATTGGAGATGTAGCGGGTAGTTATTTTAACACTTCAATACCCTGCTTTCTAATTCTTTTTAACCCTGCTCTTCCCGCCTGAAGCGGCTTTTAGGCTGCAGGGAATGTTTGTTTAGAATTTTTTTTTTTTTTTGACCTATGTTTTTGCTGTCACCTCCTAAGCAAAATCGGTACTGGGCCAATTCCTCATTCGCCTAGACTGTCTCCCCCAAACCACTCTTCTTGTAAACACAGCCTCTAATTAACCGTCACTAACTCCAACACTCGATCTCGCGGCGGCGGCCGGCTATTCGGCTGGCATCTATCCTCCCCATCTGTCTCTACATCTGAGTCCTCTGAGTCGGAAGAAGTTAGCCCCTCTGACTCAGAGTTATCACGCCGTAAAAAGCCCGGCTCCTTTACCAGATACAGAGGTTTCTTTCTGAGGCTTACTTTCCTTCCGTCTCTCCCGAGAGCGTTCTTTCTCTCATCTCTCATCCCCGTGAATTGGTTATCGGGGAGGCCTGATTTCTTAAATACGTCTTTTTTCCCTTTTCCTTTCTGAATATTTATGTGCTTCTATTTCTCTGTCTCTGTTCCTGACATGCTGACCTGTAATCCATTTTCCACTCTCCGAGCGGCCACGAGGACCAAAGGGAAGAAAACTAAGGCTGCTAACACCATAGTGAAAGCCTCTAAGGTTCCTGCCAACTGGGGAGGGAAGTGAACTAAATCAAATCGAGACATATCTTTCAGAGAACATTACCCCGTTATACGGTTCTGGATTCACTCCGCGAGTGGATGGGAAGCGGCGGAGGGTCTTCTGAAAACGTGCCGGCGATGGAAAATTCTCCCGGGTTTCGGCACCAAATGTGCGGGGCGCGCGCGTAATGGTCTCGCCGGCAAAAACATACACACACACACACACACACACACACCAGAATCCTTCCGTAGAAACACGTTTATTCCCATAAACCAAAATGGTGGTAGAAGACGACCAAGAAGACGAAGGCGGCGTGGGAAAGCACTGCCTATATACCCCAGAGCGGGGTATTCACCCCCTGATTGGCTGCTTACCCGTAGCGCGCCAAACGCCGTGGGAAGGGCTAAACTTGGCGGGCTTTACCATGGCACATGCGCAGTATACTGGTTTACTAGGAAGAATTATGGCAACAGCGCCACCTAGCGATGGCGGACTTTGCTTGCACTTGCTGTGGCTCCCAACACAGAGACTGCCCATCTAGGTATCTATCCCATATACAGCCACCAAATCTGTACTCCGTTGTGAATACCAGGAGCCTGATATAGCTTTCTCTTGAGAGGGGACGCCAGAGCCTAACAAATAAGCAGGTGGATACATGCAGCTAACCATTAGATTGAGCAGAGTGTATCCAATGGAGCAGTGAGAGAATGGACTGAAGGAGCTTGAGGGATTTGCAAACCCAGAGGAAGAACAACATTATCAACAAACCTGCTCTCCCTGACCCAGGGTTCTCAGGAGGTAAACTACCAATCAATAGTACACATCGAGGGACTGATGGCTCCAGAAGCATATGTAGCAGAGGAAGACCCTTTTGGGCATTAAAGGGAGGAGAGGTCCTTGATCCTATGAAGGCTCAATGGCCCAGTGTAGGAGAATACCAGGGCAGAGGGGGCATTTGTAACCCAAAATTAAATTGGGCTATTTAGACGTTTGGTGTCTAACTTCTGGAGTTCTTTATATATTTTGGATATTAAACCTCTATTGAATGTAGGCATGGTAAATGTCTTATCTCATGTGAATAAGTTGAACAAAATGGTCCAAGACCTAAAAGTGGAAATAGAAACAATAATGAAATCACAAATGGAGAAAACCCTGGAGAAGGAAAATCTAGGAATCAGGTCAGGAGCTTCATACCCTGTAGAAAAGAATCACTCACACACACACACACACACACACACACACACACACACACACACAGAACCACATCCATCAAAGAAAATTACAGAAACATTGGTCTTTAATATCTCTCAACATTAATGTACTCAATTTCCCAGTAAACAAATATAGAAAAAGATACTAGATACCTAATCATGATTCATCATTTGCTACTTAACAGATACAGCTCAGCAACAAAGGCAGGTACTACCTTAGAATAAAGATCTGAAAAAAGTTTCCCAAACACATAGTTCAAAGAAACAAGCTAAAGTACCCATTTTAATATCCAATAAAATATGCTTTCAGATTCTGCACAGAGTCCTACCAACCTAAGATAGGAGTGCATCACTTCTGATAATGCCTATTCTGTGATGAGTAAGAAAGGCATTCTTGTCAGAATGACCTATGACAGGCTCAGTCTTGGTAATGAAATAAAAAAGGGAGAGAGGTGCTGAGCCTTTGCGGCTGCTTGGGCAGAATCTGACAGGGACCAAGGACAAGGAAATGGGCTGCTGGGCAGGCATATGATATTGGCCAAGGACAAGGAAGTAGGCTTTAGGACAGAATCTGACATTAGGCTAGTGAAAAGAAGTACTTTCAGGTAGGAATCTAAATCTTAGGCTACAACAAATATGTAATCTCAGGCAAGAATCTCAATATTATTTTAGAACAAAGAAGTAGGCTTCAGACATGAAAATGACATTAGGCTAGGACAGGGAAATAGGATCAGATACTTTGGTCATCCTGATAAGCCTTTAGAAACAGTGATCATGGGAGTATTCAAGTAATAGGATTTAATGCCTTGCTTTTTCTTTGGATATCTGTGTTTATTATATGGCTTGTTTTCTGACTGTTTTCATCTATTGCATTGCAGAACCTCAACCTAGAAGTGACCTTAATACATGTATCTAATTAAAATGGTATAAAAGTGTAAAGGAAGAGGAATATAGGAGAGGGAGTTCTAGGGAAGGGTAATGAGGAAAAGGGATGACACCTGGACTGTAAATAAATAAATTATCCAATAAAAAAATGCTTTCAACCAAAAGAAGTCGAAACAGTTAGGGAAGGACACTTCATACTCAAAGAAAAGCTCATCAATAGGAAATCTCAGTTCTTTACATCTATGCCCAAATATAAGAGCACTCACATTCTTTTGTTTTATTTTTTGAGACAGTGTTTTTCTGTGTAGCCCTGGCTGTCCTAGAACTCACTCTGTAGACCAGGATGGCCTCGAACTCAGAAATCCACCTGCCTCTGCCTACCAAATGCTGGGATTAAAGGCATGTGCCACCACTGCCCAAGGCACTCACATTCTTAAAGGAAATGTTACTAAAGCTCAAAACTCACATTGAACCTCACACAATAATACCAGAAGACTTCCATAGACCACTCTCAGCAATGGACAGGTCACTGACACTCAAACTAAAACTAAACAGAGACACAGTGAAACTAACAAAAGTTATCAACCAAACATACTTAACAGATATTTACAAAACATTTCACCATAAAATAAAAGAATATATCTTTTTAGCCTATTGTGGTGAAAAATTAGGGCCTCAGCTTTGGTGTCCCAGGGGGTTTCCATGCTTCGGCTGGTCCCACATGCTGGAGGAACATCTATGGTTCCAGCAGCCAGGAAGCTTTGGCAGTGGCAGGCCACAATGATAAGAGGGAGTCCTTGGTTCCAAAACGTTTATTGTCATGGCAGATGGTAGATGGATCTGGAAGTACACCCCCCAAAACTCAGCCCAGTCCCAAGTTAAATATGGAGGGAGAAAGGAGGAGGAAAGGGGGAGGGTGAGGATCTGGGAGGATCTGGGGAGGCATGCTTAATTTGCTCTGCCATCTGGCCTTCAATAACCTGTAAATCCCAAGGCCCTGAGGCCTCTAGCCACCCCCTCTACCCATGCAGTTTGGGAAGAGCTGTCTGGCCTTCATTAGCATGTAAATCCCTAGTGTCTGAGGCCTATAGTCTGGCCTATGTGACTGAACAATGTAATTCTATGGAGACTGGACTGCTTTTCTGGGCCCTGGGTTCTTGGGCCACACTTAACTCCTACTGGGTCTCCCTCAGAGTCTCAGGGTTCTAGGCAACTGCTCAATCATGACCCAGGATACCCTTAGGCAGTCCCATATCTCCTCTCCTTTACTTTTTTAAAAAAGTGGGGTCACTGTGGTGAAAATATTGGATGAGGAAGCCAAAATAAAGCACTATGTAGGCCAGAGGGATTAGCATAATTAAGTCACAGGATAAGGGGAGTTGGGGGGGTTAGGGAAGGCAAGGGATCATTGAATCAATTGAATTCAGGTGGTACAGTAATATCTGACTAATCTAGATAGACATTATGTTTTCCTCACTAACATATAACTTTAGCTATTTGACTTTGGTAAAAGAGTTCATTTTTAGCAGGAAGGTCTGAATCTGTCCATCAGACTCAATGATTGTCTCTGGATCTTGGCATGCATCTCTGGATTTCAGCGTGTCTCTGGAATCTGCAGTTAGGTGGGGTGGCTTTAAGAAGACAGCATGACATCCTAGGCAGGTCCCAGGAGGTGGCGTTGTCTCTGCTGGACTTGGGGTGAGCACCTGTAGATTTATCACAACAGGGAAGCAGCATCCAGGCAGGGAGATGTCTGCAAAGTGTGTGTAGTAAGCATTAGACTACATGGGATCAGGCGCGTATTGGTGTACCATTGAGATACTAGAAAGGCAAAGGTGTTTAAGGAAATTTATTTTTAGAAGTCACCTTTCAGTCTGTTTTGAATGGCAGAGGAAGAAAAACATCGTTTTAATTATGTAGGCAGCAACAATTTGTCTGTAGAAGGAAACTAGTTGTTAACTAAGAGCTGAAAGATAGTGATCAGCATATTGATTTAACCTGTGGAAGTAGATCTAGATGACTTTTGAACCTTGAAGAAATCTTAAAAATTGAAAAAAAAAATGTTGGACATATGTCACAAGTTAGAGAGAAAAGGAGACAGTTAAACTAAAAGGTGAAAAAATTTGGGTTGAAAAGGATGAAAACTGTTTTTTTAGACATTCCTGTTGGGGGAAAAGTCATTAATGTCGGATTTAGAAGTAGTTGAGTAGGGGCCTGATCTGCCATGTAGTGACTGGGCTACCATGTGGTGGCTGGGTGCTCTAGCAGAGAAGCCATGGAATTCCCCTTTTTATTTTTCTTAGGAATCCTAAATGTAGAAGTAAAAGGCCAAGCTTGAAGAAAAGCTGAAAGCAAGACACATAGGTGTTTGATAGGAGAGTCAGAAGGAGTAAAAGGCTGTGTTCACAGGGGTGAAGGGAGCAGACTGAGCCTCAGACCCTCTGCTATCAGGCAAGCCAGCTGGGCTGTAGCTGGCTGCAAATGACCTAGAAGGTGAAGTGGGGGTTGGGGGGGCAAGCAGGGAGCCAGCCCTGTTGCTTCAGGAAAGTCGACTGGACTGTAACTAGCCTGCTGCAAATGGCTGAGGAGTGGGGAAAGTCTACACTAGGCTAGCAGGCAGCCTGTGAAAGACTGACCCCTGGGGTAAAATCACTGGGGACTACAGTTCAGAGCCATTGCTCCTGAGAAGTTAGCAGGCAGAACTTGAAAAGCTGACACCTGGGAGAGGGGTAGAGGCAGAGATTAAGGAGTTGCCACCATCTTGATGAGTTGAAGAACACAAACACGTGGGGAGAAAGAAAGCTAAGACAGCAGGCAGCATGTGAAAGACTGAAGTAGGCACTCCTGAGAGCTCAAAACAAAAGAGGAATCTTTCAACCAAAGGAAAGATTCTTAGAAGGAGAGTCATAGCAGGCAATGTGGCCTGGAAGACAGCTGTTCTCTGTGAAGGAGCCCTCTCTGTGGAGCTGAGGGATGGGCAGAGTGCAGGCTAGGGAACCATCACCATCTTGCCCTTGAGAACATGTGGAGGAGAAGGAGAGAGAGATAGACCTAGTCTTTTGAGCCAGGCAGGAGCTAATGGTAGCTAAGAGTCAGAGAGAAAACACTAGCCCAAAACAAGTGGAGAGAGAAAGAGAGACAGAGAGAGGCCTGCCTAGTCTGAACTAGGCTGGGGTTACTCAGGGTTCCATGGAGAGGGTCTTGGTGGGTGCGGGGGTGGGGGGGACTCTTGGAACTGGCTTTGCCCAAATCCTCTACCACCTGTAGGGAATGATGTAGGCCCTTGGGTGGGCACGCATGGGCATGAGTCTCTGTTGTGTTGTGGGTCCATGCATCTGCAATGATGTGGTAGGCTGGGATTAAAGCTCAACATGGCAGGAACACATGGGATCTTGACTGAGTTTATTCTCTGCAACACCTGGGAGCTTGGTGGGGCCCCTCCGGGCATGGGGAATTCTCACTCTCTTTCCGAGGGGGGTGCAGAGCTCTTGGATTGGGGACCTCCGGGACAGAAGTTGGCCAGAGACCGACTGGTCTCAAGTACTTTGTTCTCAGGACCAAGACAGGAACATGTGGAAACTTGCAGGACAGCCCACAGCCAAGAAAAATGAGAGGGACTGGGGAAGAAGAAGGAGACCCTAACAGCACCCGTTGGAAAGACTGTACCAGACTCACCGGCCTGGCCAGCTTGCTTGAAGATGTGGGTCCTCATGTCTGGAACACAGAGGTCCTCCAGGTGAAAGATTAAGCACCTGCAGTTGTCTGAGAGATGGCTGTTCGGATAGCTTGTTTAGTATCTGTAGCTGTGTGGCTGTTTGTGGCCCCATATTGGGTGCACAAAATGGCTGGAAAAATTAGAGCTGTAGCTGTGGTGTCTCTGAGGGTTTCCACGCTGGAGCTTGTCCCATATACGGGAGGAACATCTATGGTTCCCGCAGGCTGGAAGCTTTGGCAGTGGCAGGCCACAATGGTATGAGGAAGTCCTTGGTTCCAAAAGGTTTATTGTCATGGTGGATGGTAGATGGATCTGGAAGTATGCCCCCCAAAACTGAGGCTACTCCCGAGTTAAATAGGGAGGGAGAAAAGGGGAGGAAAGGAGGAGGGTTTAGGGAGGATCAGGGGAAGATCTGGGGAGGCATGCTTAATTTGCTCTGACCTATGGCATTCATTAGTATGTAAATCCCTAGGGCCTGAGGCCTATAGTCTGGCCTATCTGACTGAACAATATAATTCTATGGAGACTGGACTGCTTTTCAGGACCCTGGGTTCTTGGGGTGCTCTGAACTCCTGCCAGTTCTCACGCAGAGCCTCGGAGTTCTAGGCAACTGCTCAACCATGACCCAGGATACCCTTATGCAGTCCAAAAGCCTCTCATGGAACAGAGACATATCAATAAAAACAGGACGTTCAAAAAATTATCAGCTTTTAATAAAAAAGCTTATACACTACAAAACTGCAAAATCTAAATAAAATAGATGATTTTCTAGACATATACCACATACCAAATTTAAATTAAGATCAAGGAAACTATCTAAACAGCCCCATAACCCCTAAGAATATAGAAGCAGTCATTTTAAAACTCCCAACCAAAAAGTGCCTTGGATGGAAGGTTTTAGTGCACAATTCTACCAGACCTTCAAAGAAGAGCTAATACCAATTCATTCTATGAAGCCATAGGTACTTTGATACCTAAACCACAGAAAGATCCACCAAAGGAAGAGAACTTCAGTCAAATTTTGCTTATGAATATCAATGCAAAAGTACTCAATAAAATGTTTCCAAACAGAATCCAAGACTACATCAAAAACATCATCGACCACATAACCCACTAGATAAACAAATTAAAAAAAGTCACATGACCATCTCATAAGATGCTGAAAAAAAAAAAAAAAACCTTTGGCAAAATGCAGTACCCCTTCAAAATAAAACTCTTGGAGAAATCTGGAAACCAAGCCATGAACCTAAGCATAAGAAAAGTTATGTACAACAAACCAACAGCCAATGTCAAATTAAATGGAGAGACACATGAAGGAATCTCACTAAAATCAGGGACAAGACTAGGCTTCTCTCTCTCTCTCTCTCTCTCTCTCTCTCTCTCTCTCTCTCTCTCT
>NW_021604914.1:0-2789 GCF_004785775.1 Grammomys surdaster | reverse complement strand
TCTCTCTCTCTCTCTCTCTCTCTCTCTCTCTCTCTCTCTCTCTCTCTCTCTCTCTCTCCTTATGTGTTCAGTACAGTTCTTGGAGTTGCAGTTACACAATAGCCACAAACAATATAAAATACCTATGTGTAACCCATCCAAATAATGGAAAGATCTGTATTACAAGAACTTCAAGACCCCAAAGGAAACAAACTGAAGGAGATAGCAGAAGATGCAAAAAACTCTCATGATAATGGATCAGTTGGATTTACTTAGTGAAAACAGTCGTCTTACACAAAGCTATTTATAGTTTCAGTGCAATCCCAAACAATATTCCAACACAATTTTTCAGAGATATAGAAAGAGCAATTCTGAACTTCATATGAATAAACAAAAAACACAGGATAGCTAAAAAATGATTTGGTAGAAAAAAATTTCCGAGGGAACCACTCTAATCTGAATTTGTACTACAGACCAATAGTGATTAAAACTGCAGTATTGATACATACACACACAGGAAAATTGTCTTACTCAGGGTTTTTATTCCTGCTCAAAACATCATGACCAAGGAGCTAGTTGAGGAGGGAAGGGCTTATTCAGCTAATACTTTCCACATTGCTGTTGATCACCAAAGTCAATGAAGTCAGGAATGGAACTCAAGTGGAAGCAGGAGCGGATACAGAGGCCATGAAGGGATGTTATTTAGTGGCTTGCTCAGTTTGCTTTATTATAGAACCAAAGAATACCTTCCCAGAGATGGTACCACCCACCATGGGCCCTCCCCCTATGGTGATTAACTGAGAAAAGGCCTTAAACCTGGATCTCATGGAGGCATTTCCACAACAGAAACTGCTTTCCTTGTGATAACTTCATCCTGTATCAAGTTGACACAAAAAAAACAGCCAGTACAATTGATCGCTTGTCAACTTGACACAAAAACACATTTCTACTAAGCTTCAAACCTTACATTCTTATACATTCTTATATCATGTAAGTAACTTTAAAAATCCCATATTCTTTGCAAATTCCTGCATATTAAAATTTCATTCCCTTTAAATTATCCAATACATTTTAAAATTCAGTCTTTTTACAATTAAATGTCTCTTAACTGTGGGTGTCACTAAAATACTCTCTTCTTTCAAGAGGGAAAAATATAAGAGCACAGTCACAATCAACAGCAAAATCAATCTCCAAAAGTTCAATGTCTGTGGTTCAACTGATGATATTCTGGGCTCCTAGAAGGGCTTGGTTCACTTCTGCAGCCCTGCCCTTTGTAGCACACACCTTGTCTTCTAGTCTCCAGATGCCTGTACTCCACTACTACTGCTGTTCTTCCTGGTCATCTCATGGTATGGCATCTCAAAACACTGCTGCCTTCCACTGTAACTAGGCTTCACCAATAGCCTTTCATGGGCTCTCTCCATGGTGCTAAGACCCAGCTCATTTGCATGACCCCTTCTGTCCTAGGCCATCAATTGCAACTGAGGCCACACCTTCACTAATGGCCTTCTATGGCCTCTCACAGTGCTGAGACTCAGCTACACTTCCTGACCCCTTCATGACTTCGAAACCAGTAACACCTGGGTGACTCTTACACATTACCAAGTCCAGCCACAGCACAAGGTACAAGCTTGGCTATCTCTGGAACACAGCCTCTATGCTCTCAGAAAACACTTCCCAGTGTTTGCCCTTAGTGATGCTTGTCTCTTTTTAATAACTGCTAGTTTCTCAGCTCCACCTAACCCAGCATCAAAAGTCCCAGTAATGCAAAGGTTTCTCTTTAGTAGTTTTGGTATCTTGTTAATAACAGCTGATTCTTTAGCTCCAGCTAGCCAAAACCATAGAATTTTTCACATTCTAAACAGCAATGGCCCTGATAAGAGTCTTTGATCTTCTCTCTGAAATTTCACAACCAGGCCTACATCATTTGTCCCGTTCTCAATATTCCCTTCAAAGCTCTGCAAGAATATCCCAATGACTCTTCTAGGAAAAAGTTCCAAAGTCCTTACATAGTGTTCCCCAAACATAGTCAGATTGTCAGAGGAATATGCCACAATACTGGTACCAATTTTTCTTAGTCAGGGTTTCTATTACTCCACAAAACATCATGACCCAGAAGCAAGTTGGAAGGGGCATATTGAGCTTAAATTTTCCACATTGCTGTTGATAACCAAAGAAAATATCAGGACTGGAACTCAAGTAGAAGCAGGAACTGATGCAGCTAACTTGAAGGGATGTTATTTACTGTATTGGTTCCCCTGGCTTTCTCAGCTTGTTTTCTTACAGAACCCAAGGCTAATGCCTTACAGCTGGATCTCATGGAGACGTTTCCTGATCTAAAGCTCCTTTCTCTGTGGTAACTCTAGCTCATGCCAAATTGACAAACAAAACCAGCCAATACACCACTAAATGGAGTATAATTCAATACCCACAAATAAACCAATACACCTATGGACATGATTTTTAAAAAGAAGCCAAAATCATAAAATAAAAAAAAAGAAAGCATCATCAAATAATGGCACTCATATTGTCTGCCTATAGAAGAATGGAAATTGATTCATATTTATTAACCGTGATAAAGCTCAAACACTAGTGGACCACAGAGCTCAACATTAAACTAGATACATGGAATCTAATAAAAGAGAAAATGAGAAATAGTATAGAATGCTTTGTCACAGGGGAAAATTTCCTGAACAGCACACCAATGGCTCAGGGCTTAACACTAACAATCGATAATTGTGAATTCATGAAACTGAAAAGCTTCTGTGGGGAAAAGGACACTGTCAATAGGACAAAGGGGCAATCTAAAG
>NW_021604913.1:3727-30369 GCF_004785775.1 Grammomys surdaster | reverse complement strand
ATGAAGTCCATAAAGAATGAAGACCAAGTGGGGGTGATTCGGTCCTTCTTAGAAGGAGCAACAAAATACTCAAGGGAGCAAATATGGAGACAAAGCGAGGGACAAAAACTGAAGGAGGGGCCGTCTGAAGACCTTTCCACCTGAGTATCCATCCCATGTGCAGTCACCAAAGGTAGATGCTGATGTGGAAGTCAGGAAGTGCATGCTGATAAGAGCCTGATATGGATGTCTCCTCAGAGGTCTTCAAGAGTCTGACATATTCAGAGGCAGATGCTCACAACTAGCCATTGAAGTGATCATGGGGTTCTCAATGGAGGAGTTAGAGTGAAGACTGAAGGAGCTGAAAGGATTTGTGGCCCCATGAGGAGAGCAACAATACCAACCAACCACAGCTCCCAGGGTCTAAACCACCAGCCTGGGAGCACTTATGGAGGGATCCAGGGCCTTAGCTGAATATATAAGAGTGGAGGGCCCTGCAGGGCACAGGTGGAAGATGACATCCTTGACCTCATGAAGGCTGGACGCCCCAGGGGGGGGGAGTTTTGAGGGTGGGGAGGTGGGAGTGGGGGGGTAGATAGAGGTTACATCCACAAAGAAGAAGGAGGAGGTGTGAGGGGATTGGGGGTTCCTGGGTGGGTGGGGGATGGGGTAAGGGGACAACATATGAAATGTAAATAAAACATCCAATAAAAAATTAAAAAAAAAATAAAAAAAATAAAAATGTTGAGAGAATTGGTTTTTAAATAATGATATTGACAGAATTGTTTTTTAAATAAACATATTGACAGAACTGTTTATTAAATAAAGATATTGTCAGAATTGGTTATTAAATAAACATAATGACAGAATTGGTTATTACAGAATTAATTATTAAACAATGACATTGACAGAATTGAATATTAAATAAAGATATTGACAGAACTGTTTATTAAATAAAGATATTGACAGAATTGTTTATTACAAAATTGATTATTAAATATGATATTGACACAGTTGGTTTGTTAATAAAAATATTGACAGAATTGGTGTTTAAGTAAAGATGTTGACAGAATTGGTTTTTAAATAAAGATATTTACAGAATTGGTTATTACATAATTCATTATTAAATAAAGATATTGACAGAATTTTTTATTAAAGAAAGACATTGACAGAATTGGTTTTTAAATAAAGATATTGACAGAATTGGTTTTTAAACAAAGATATCGAGAGAATCGGTTATTATAGATATTGACAGAATTATGTATTAAATAAAGACATTGACAGAATTGGTTTTAAATAAAGATATTGACAGAATTGATTTTTAAATAAAGATATTGACGGAACTGTTTATTAAATAAAGATATTGAGAGAGTTGGTTATCAAATATAGATATTGACAGAACTGGTTATTACAGAATTGATTATTAAGTAAAGATATTGACAGAATTGGTTATTAAATAAAGATATTAACAGAACTGTTCATTAAATAATGATACTGACAGAATTGGTTATTACAAAATTGATTATTAAATAACGATATTGACAGAATTGGTTTTTAAATAAAGATATTGACAGAATTTGTGTTTAAATAAAGATGTTGACAGAATTGGTTATTATAAAATTGATTATTAAATAACGATATTGACAGATGTGCTAATAAAATAAAGATATTGACAGAATTGGTGATTAAATAAAGATATTGAGAGACAGATTTGGTTATTAAATAAAGATATTGACAGAGCTGGTTTTTAAATAAAAATGATTACAGAATTTGTTTTAAAATAAAGATAATGACAGAACTGTTTATTAAATAAAGATATTGACAGAATTGGTTATTAAATAAAGATATTGACAGAATTGTTTATTTAAATTGATTATTAAATAAAGATGTTTACAGATTTGGTTATTAAATAAAGATATTGACCGAACTGTTCATTAAATAAAGAAATTGACAAAATTGTTTATTAGAAAACTGATTATTAAATAACGATATTGAGTTTCTGACTGTGATGATATACTTCTTCCTATCCCCTATCCCAGGACTCCAAGCAACATTAAATATTTGCAACCAAGTGTTCAAATTCTAAAATTTATTTGAAGCCTTTCTTACTTAAACCACTAGAGTAAACCCTCCTCTCAAGGTTCAGAGGTCACCATGGAGCAGATATTTGAAAGATTGAAATGACCATAGGTAAAACAGATTTTCTCTGTAATCAATCACTACCTATGGTTAAAGAACACATAAAGTATGATGGGGGTATGTACTGCTACAAAGTTAGAGAAGGAATAGAAGGGAGAAAATTAGGAGTGTACTTTTCACATAAACACACACCAGTTAAGAATAATGGAACTATATTTTTGGTTGTGAGCCCTAGCCTTTAACAGCTAAGCCATCTCCTGAGATTCCATCTCACAACAGTCAGAATGGCTAAGATTAAAAACTCAGGTGATAGTAGATGCTGGCGAGGGTGTGGAGAAAGAGGAACACTCCTCCTTTGTTGGTGGGACTGCAAGATGGTGCAACTACTTTGGAAATCAGTCTGGTGGTTCCTCAGAAAATTGAACATAGCATTATCTGAGGATCCAGCTATACCACTCCTAGGCATACACCCAGAAGATGCTTGAACATATAACAAGGACATATGCTCAACTATGTTCATAGCAGCCTTGTTTATAATAGCCAGGAGCTGGAAAGAACCCAGATGTCCTTCAACTGAGGAATGGATTCAAAAACTGTGGTATATTTACACAATGGAGTATTACTCAGCTATTAAAAACAATGAATTCGAGAGGTTCCTAGGTAAATGGATGGAACTAGAAATTATCATCCTGAGTGAGGTAAGCCAATCACAAAAGAACACACATAGTATTCACTCACTGATTATTGGATATTAGCCCAGAATCTTGAAATGCCCAAGATGCAAATCACAGGCCACATGAAGCCCATAAAGAAGGAAGACCAAGTGGGGGTGATTCGGTCCTCTTAGAAGGAGCCACAAAATACTCAAGGGAGGAAATATGGAGACAAAGTGAGGGACAGAAACTGAAGGAGGGGCCGTCTCAAGACCACTCCACCTGAGTATCTATCCCATGTGCAATCACCAAAGGTAGATGCTGATGTGGAAGTCAGGAAGTGCATGCTGATAAGAGCCTGATATGGATATCTCCTCAGAGGTCTTCAAGAGTCTGACATACTCAGAGGCAGATGCTCACAACTAGCCATTGAACTGATCATGGGTTTCTCAATAGAGGAGTTAGAGTGAAGACTGAAGGAGAGCTGAAAGGATTTGTGGCTCCATGAGGAGAGCAACAATACCAACCAACCACAGCTCCCAGGGTCTAAACCACCAGCCTGGGAGCACTTAGGGAGGGATCCAGCGCTTCAGTTGAATATGTAAGAGTGTAGGGCCCTGCTGGGCATAGGTAGATGAAGAGAACCTTGACCGCATGAAGGGCAGATGCCCCAGGGGGTGGGAATTTTGAGGGTGGTGAGGTGGGAGTGGGGGGGTTAGATAGAGGTTATATCCACAGAGAAGAAGGAGGAGGGGTGAGGGGACTGGGGGTTCCTGGGTGGGTGGGGGATGTGGTAAGGGGACAACATAGGAAATGTAAATAAAGCGTCCAATAAAAATAAAAAAAATAATGGAACTAGGTAACTTTAATCCATAAAAGTTAGGCTTCTAATTATATTCAAGGCCCAATACACAGGAGAGAGGACCTATTTTCTGCAATGCAAATTTGACTAAAATCCCATAGCTCAGGAGGTCATTGAACATAGGGGAGAACCTTCTAATATTACTTTTAGTTAGATCAATATAATACCTATGAACACCCACATTAAAAATCATCATATGTATATGGATAAGATTTAGAAGTGATAAAAATGAAATTCTATCATTTGAAGCAAATTAGACATATTTATAAAATGTATATAACATAATACAAAAAGAGACACAAGTAAGTGCATACATTGGCTTTAATATCTAAATTGAAAGTGTAAATTTTAATAAAACTGTGCATGTTCATTTACTTACAAATTATACGGAGTATAGGCATTTATGTATCTACTTAGCACTGCGATTTCATATGACTTTTGTAAATATCTTTAGTTTACCTTACCATCTTCCCTCCTTCTTCTATACTCATTTCTTTCCCTAATTAGGACCTGACTCTCCAAATTGTCTAGAGAAAATTTGATGAAGACAATCATCTATGCTGCCATCATTGGTCATATTGAAACCCACAGTCCTTGTTGCTTCTGAAAATATTGCTAATATCAAGGATCCTTAATGCCAGCAGAATCTACAGTGGAGTTCACAGTCAATACTACTACCTCAGGACATGTTGAGTTAGACATTCTGAGATATGACTTGTTAGGGTAACATATATACTGGCAACAGACAACAGTAAATGTCCATAATACTCATAACTCTGCTACCTGATGGGACCACATTAATATGAATATCTCCAACTGCCAGTAGAATCATTACTGGTGTCATTTAACAATGATTCTGCACAATTCAGGAGACGTGTACTGTCATATGTAACCATGTTTATGTTTATGTTTATGTCATGTTGGATACAGTCATTATACAAGAAATTTCTGTCTATATTCATATCTGCTATTTTAAACAATCTTGATGTCCCTGATTGTCCAGGGCGTGCACTCGCCAGCGAGGTCACACAGACACCAAAGTTCTTCAGCAGATCTTTATTACAATGTTATAGAGGAAAGACCCGCTGGAAAAAGGGCCGGCTGGTGGAAAACCGGCTGGGAGAAAAGGCCCCGAGCCCCGAGAAGGTCCTGGTTACATACCCCCTGGAGAGACGTGTACATATCTGGTTGGTTAATTGCCCATAAAATCCTATATGCCCCGGGATGGGCTGTGACTTCCTGCGCTTTCCCCTTACACAAAGGCAGTAAATTACAGAACTTGTGAGAGTATCAGATTGCCAGCGCTGTCTCTGCTTTCCACGGCTCTCTACACCTGATATTCCTTGCAACAGAATGGTATATCCATGACCCCTACTGCCACAGGCAACTAGGCTATGAGTGAACCCTACTGCCACTTTAGTTCAGTTGATAACATCATAAATACCAAGAGCCAAGGAAAACATATTGAAATTATGTATAAGTGATGCAATTGATATACATAATGAAATCCATAGTCAGTTTTGTCTTACAAGATCTCTCTGATCTCTGAGATCTCAAGGCCAGAAGAGTATATGATGAAAATCATTATCAGTACTGCCACTAAAGTCATAAATATGTAAGTACTATGCAGTACTACTGAATAGAGCATTGATGCCAGTTGTACCACCTGCAAGCTGAATCTATGTTGAGGTTATTGCTGCATGCAATGACCAACAATAAGATGAACCCATTGTTAATATTGCTGATGGATATTCTGTTGATACCTATAATCTGTACTGCTTCTGGTGAACCTGCCGAATTCCAAGGTCCATCCTGATACTCAGGGACATTTCGAGGTAAGTATTCTGAGCTGGCACTGGAGAGCAGATTGATGGTTGAGATCTTACTCATGACAGGAAATTCAGTTGATGTTCCTGATGCATACATGTAGCCCCTGGTGTCAATCATACAATGTACTTTGATGCCTGTGGTCTTACCTGTAACAAGAAGCTATGCTGATGTCAGTGAGGCATTCTGTGGTCAACAATCATGAAGCAATCCATTATTTGTATTGGTGATGGATACCTTGGTGATGGCTATGATCTGTATTGCTGCTTGAGAATCTGATAAACTCTAAGGCCATTAACTGATGCCTGAATTCATATTGAAGTAAGTGTTCTGAGCTGGCATGGGAAATCAGATTGATGTCTGAGATTCTACCTCTCACAGGATAGTCTATTGATGTTTTCTGGTGACAGCATGTATCCCTGGATGTGGGATATGGAATTTATGTTGTGTCTATGATACTACCTGAAACCTGAATCTATGTAGATGAATATAGAGTTGAAAGAGACACCATTGTATGTCCATTACTCCAGGCTTCCAGAAGGTATGTTGTCACTTATTCCTGCTGCCATGTGGGGGCACAATAATATGAGTGTCTCCAAATACAAATGGAAATTTACTTATATCTATTTTTCATGCACCAGTCCAATTAACGAGATGTGTTCTCTACCCTAACCACTTTGATGTCATGATGCATCCTACCACTAGAGGTTTCTGTACAAGGTCAAACTTGACATCTGAAAATGTGTGGATGTGCATGATATTTCCTGGCAAAATACAAGATGGTATATGTCAGATCAATGCTGCCATAGCAGCAAGGTCACGAGTAATTACTTAGTGTCGCTTTTACGACTGAATGATGATATGTGTGATCCCAAATGCTAAGGGATATACATTGATGCTATTCATCTTTAAGAATACTAGTGACCATGTTGAGAACCAAAGTCAGTGTTGTCCTGGAAGAGTTTCCTGATATGTGAAATCCCTGAGCTGGAAGAGTCTTTTGTGAAGTTCATGATCAGGAGTGACGCCTAAGGCTATAATGATGTAAGTGCTGTGGGCTGCTACCGAAGGTGCAGTATATGCCTGTGAACCTACCTGAAACATGAAGCTATCCTGAAGTCAGTGCTGCAGCAGTGACCAGCAATTGTGATGGATTCCGTTATCACTAATGACAAACTGATGACTATGATCTGTTTTGCTTTTGGAGAACCACCTGAATTCTAAGGTTCTTACTGACAACCAAGGTCATATAGGGGTAAGTATTCTGAGCTAGCACTGGAGATCAGATTGATGGCTGAGATCCAACATGTCAGAGGGTATTCTGCTGATATACCTGATACATGCAGGTAGCCCTGGTGTTGAACATGCAACGTATTTTGATGCCTATGATCCTACTTGTAACAGGAAGCTATGTTGATATCAGTGGTGCATTCTGTGACCAACAACAGTGCAGAAATTCATAATTCCTACTGATGGTGGAGATCCTGGAGATGCCTATGGTATGTGTTGCTGCTTGAGAATCTGAAAAATTCCAAGATCCTTACAAATGCTGGAGGCATAATGAAGTAAGTGTTCTTAGCAGGCACTGGAGATCAGATTTCTTTTGAGATAATATCTGTCAAATAAAATTCAGCTGAAGTTTCTGATACATATATGTAAACCCTGCTGTTGGTCATGTAGTATATAAAATTACCACTGGCCCCAGAAGTGATAGTGATTTCTTCTATTAATCTTGATACTGGTGAAGTGGTTGAAGAACAAAATTTTTTCTGTTCTCTGAATTGATGCACAGATGTCACTGATGTCTACCTGGCAACTGACACCATGGTATAGCCCATCATTCATACAGCCTTTGACAACACTGTTGTCAGTCATCCCTGTTCCCAGTGGCAATCGTGTTAATAGCACTAGGCCAAAGTTCTTGCAAAATATCGATGATGTGAATCACCATCATGCACCAGTAACTTTGTTAAAACCCATAGTGTATGTTGCTTCTGAAGATATTGTTAGTGTTTAGAGGGCCTGAGACCATGAGAGTCTAAGAAAAAGTGGAAGGTAATAGCACTGCCTCTGCTCATGTTGAAATTACATTTTCTGACATATGTCATGTAGAGAGCACATAACTTGTGGCAGAAGACACCAATCCGTGATACTTCAGGCCTCTATCAGCCATGCCAGTCATACCTGATGCAATTTGTGAGACCATTGATAAGAGTTATTCCAACTGACACTGGAATTATTACCAACGTCTTTTAACCGTGCTTCTGCTCAATTTATGGGAAGATTCTTGCCATCTATAAAAATTTTGATTTCACAATGCATCCTGTCACTAGAGAAGAGGTTTCTGTTCATGGCCATACTTGTCCTCTGAAATTACTTTGATGTACCTGATTCTTCCTGGTAACAGACTCCATTTTATATCCCAGATTCCTATCGCATTGGTAAGCAGTTTGTGTTTGAATCTTTCTCCCACTTTTGACCAATTAATAACATCAGTGATCCCAACTACCAAGGAAATATATTGATGACCCTCATCTCTGGTGTCACTAGTAGGTATGTTGAGATCTACTGACAATGTTTGTAGGAACAATGGATAGCAGCATATGTCACATTTGAAGAACTCCATAGCACCTGAGATCCCCCAGCCAGAAGAGTGTAATGTGAATATCATTGACAGTACTTCTGTCTAGGTTTATAATGATTAAAGAGCTGTGTATTGTTAATGGAGTCATCTTTGATTTCAATGATCATATCTCTATGCTCAAGTTATGCTGATATCATGGCTGTATGGTATGATCAGCAAGCATGATTGAATCCACTGTTCCTATTACTGATGGAGATCCTTGTGATGGATATGAACTATGTTGCTTCTGGAGAAACTGACAAATGTCAAGGTACATGCTGATACTCAAGGTAATATTGAGGTAAGTAATCTTACATAGTACTGGAGATAAAAACGATTTCTGAGATCCTACCTTCCATAGGGAGTTATGGTTATGTCCCTGATGTATAGATGTAGCTCCTAATGAGAAACCTGCATTGTGTTTTGATGCTTATGGTCCTACCTGTAGTAAAAAAACTATGTTGATACCAGTGATGAATGACCAGCAATTATGATGGAATCCATTATTCCTATCACTAATGGAAACCCTGGTGATGACTATGATTTGTGATGCTGCTTGAGAATATGATGTACCTCAAGATTCACACTGATGTCCCAGTCCCTTTTGAGGTAAATATTCTTAGCTGGTACTGGAGATCATATTAATATTTGGAAACCTACCTGCAACAAGAAAATCAAATGATGTCCTCACACATGCATCTAGCCACCAATATTGAACATGTAATATATATTGATGCCTGTGATCCTGCTTGAAACATTAAGCTATTTTGATGTCAGTGCTGAAGCTGTAACCAGCAATCATGATGGGATGGAGTCCATTCTTTCTATTGCTAAGACCCTGGTGATGCCTATGATCTGTGTTGTTTCTTGAAAACCTAAAGAATTTAAAGGTTCATGATGAACTATTAGATCCTATTGAGGTAAACGTTCTTAGCAATGGAGATCAGATTGATGTCTGAGATCCTGACACTTGAAACTCTGTTGATGCCACTGATACAAGAAAGCAGTCCCTGATGTTGATCATGTAATGTACATGATCCATATATCCACCTGAAGAGGCAGTGATGTCAGTGACCTATCCTTCCAATAGAGAAGACAATTAATGAGCATAATTTATTCTTCCCTGTGAATTGAAAATGATGACACAAATATTTAACTGGCAACACACACTATGGTATTGCCCAAGTTCCATGCAGCCATTGGCAACCTGGTTGTCAGTGATCCTGGCTGCCCCTGGTTACCAAGTTAATGTCATTATTACCAAATGCCTGCATAAGATATGATGATGTCAATGATCCATTCTGCCTCCAGTAACCATGTCTAATGCTATAGTTCATGATGCTTCTTGAGTTATTGTTAATGTCAAGGATCTCAGAAGATAGCAAATTCTTAGGTGAAGTATTATACTAATACTTCTACCTCAGGTCATATTTAGCTACCCTTTCTGAGGTATATTATGTTGAGGTCACATATATAGTGAGGCAACAGACACCATTGTTTGTCATATATACTTCAGGCCTCCAGCAGCCATGGCAGTGATCCTTGCTGCCCATTGGGACATATTGATATCACTGTCTCCAAATGCCAATGGAATCATTACTGATGTCAGTTATCCATGCTTCTACCCAACTTATGTTAAGTATCCTGGTAGCCCTTATCATTTTTATATCATGATTGAAACTGTCACTAGTGAAATTTCTTTACATGATCATACCTGCCCTCTCAAACTTTCTTCATATCCCTGGGAACAGATACCATGATCAGATTTCTACTCCCATAGCCAACCAGGCAGTGAGTGATCTCTACTACCACTTTGGAACAAATTGATGATATTAGTGATCCCAATTGACAAGAGCAATTATGATGTCACTCATCGATGCTGTCTCTGGTAACTATGTTGAGATTCACAGTCAGTGTCTTTGAAGAGGTCATGATGTCTGTGATAACTCAACCAGAAATATCTGTTGTGAAGTTCCCTGTCAGTATTGATGCCTAAGATCATAATGAAATAAGGGCTCTGTGCTGCTACTGAAGATATGTCAGTGTCAGTGATCATATCAGAAGCCTGAAGGTATGTTGTGGTCAGTGCTGTAATCAGGGATCATGATGGAGTCTATTGTTCCTATTGCTGATGGAGACCCTGGTGATGTCAATGATCTATGCTGCTTCTAGAGATCATGCTGAATTCCAACATCCATACTGATACTTGAGGTCATATTGAGGTAAGTGTTCCAATGTGGCACTAGGGATCAGATTATTGTCTGTGATCCTATCTGCCACAAAAACTTCTGTTGATATCCCTGATGCATAGATCCAAGACCTGCTGTCATCCATAAAATGTACAATATTCTTACTACCATCAGAATAGTTAGTGATGTCAATGATCTCTTCTACTCTCTGAGTCAATGCTGAGGTCCCTGATATCTGACACCGTGGGACCCTGCTCTGGCAACAGACCTCATGGTAATGCCCAAGATCATTTTTTTTCTGAAGACAACATCATTTTCATTGATCCCATCTGCCACTGTTAACCATGTTAATGTCACTAATGCAAAGGGACTAAAGAAACATGGATGAATCCTACATGTAACCTCTAGTAACTATGTTATAATTCATCGTCAGTTTGATCATGAAGACACTGTGAATGTTAAGAATTTCTGAGACCATCAGAATCTTCAATGAAAGGGTCAGTCTAAAGCGCTATCTTAGGTAATGTTGCATTACATGTTTAGGGACTATATATTTATATATCAGATACCACTATGTGTCTATGATATTTGTGGCCTCTAGGAGCCAATATGTCAGTGATCCCTGATCACTCTTATGACCACATTAATATGGCTTTCATTAACTGGTAATGGACTCATTATTGATGACTATTACCTAGGCTTTTGTAAAAGACCTAAGAAATATCTTACCATTCTTATGCAATTTAATGTAAAGATACATCCTGCAACTAGAAAACAGTGTTTTCTATGTGGTAATACCTGCCCTCTGAAGGGATTTTGATGTCCCTCGTACTTCCTGGCAATGGACACAATGTTAAACCACAGATCTCTGGCCATAGACAAAGAGATCATGAGTTATCCCTACTCCCACTTTGGACCAGATTTATGAAATCTATGACCCTAACTATCAAAGGAAATATATTGACATTACTGTTCCATGCTGTCACTGGTAACCATGTTGACAATCATAGTCTGTGTGGTCATTGAAAAGCTGCATGATATCTTTGAGAAACAACCAAGAGAATATATTGTGAAGTCCATGGTAAGTACTGCTGCCTAGGTACATAATGTGCTAAGTGTTGTTTGCTGCTGCTGGAGATGAGTTGATAACTGTGATCCTAACTGCAACCTGAAAATATGTTGATGTCAGTTCTGCATGCTGTGTCCAGCCATCATGATGGACTCTATTGCTTCTATTGCTGATGGAGACCCTGGTGCTGTCTGATCTCTGTTACTTCTTGAGAACCTGCTGAATTCCAAGGTTTGTGTTGATGATGGAGGCCACGTTGAGATGAGTGTCATGATCACACAATAGATCAGATTAATGTCTGAGATCCTATCTGCCACAGGGCCAGCAGAACATAAGGTGAAGCTTTAAGTCATACTGGTCATCCAAGTCATGTGGAGTTACATCTTATATTTCTTATAGAGATCACATATACAATGCCAAAAGGCACCATTGTATGTCCATGGTACTTCAGGCCTTCAACTGCTGTGATTTCAGTGATCCCTGATGCTTATTAGAGCAACATAAAAATGAGAGTCTCCAATTGCCAATGGAATCTATCCTGATATCAGATATTCATTCTGCTGCCCAATCAGACCTTGTTGTTTATGAGAAGTGTGTTCAAATGTCTATGAGATGTTCATTATACATACACGTAGCCCCTGAGGCGAACTGTATTATGTACGCAATCCTTACTGCAACCAGAATAACTATTAGTGTCAATGAGCCTTGCTGCCAATGGAGATGTTTATGTTAATATTCTCTGCTGTACTGTGAATGTCTATGATAAACCTAAAAACAGATACTGCAGTATTGCCACAATGCTGCCACAGCAACCTTAATTTCAATGATCTGTGTTGGAAATGATTATCTACTGACCTATTGTCAATGCTGCCACAGCAAACTTAATTTCAATGATCTCTGTTACAAATGAGTATCACACTAATATCTATAATTCAAACTGTCAACAGAACCTATATTGATGTCCATCGTAAGTGATGGAACCAAGAGCTATATTGAAATATAACCTATGTTGCTTCTGAAGAGATTGTTAGTGTCAAGGAACTCTGTGGCTAACAGAGTCAAGTGTGAAGCTCATAGTCAATACTGGTAACTAAGTATATGTTTAGTTAACCTTTCTGTGATATGATGAGGTCACTGATACATTTTAGCAACAGACATCATTGTATATTCAATTACCTTGATGACCCTAGCAGGTATCGTGTCGGTGATCACTGGTGATACATAGGACTATGTTAATCTGACTCATTCCAAATGCCAATAGAATCTATATTGATGTCAGTGATCTATTTTTCTGTGGAGACCACATAATATGTGAAATATGTGCTGCCTACTGTACCCTTTTTGATTTCAGGGTTCCATCCTACCATTAGAGAAGAAGAGTTTGCCCATGGACCTGTCCTCTAAAACTGCATCCGTGTCACTGATACATCCTGGTAGCAAACACCATAGTGTATCCAATATCACTGTTGCCTTGGGCCCACCAGCAACCATCATGGTGACCATTATACCTACAGAGGTCCTACCTGCACAGGAAAGTATGATGATGTCCACAATGTATGAATGTAGCCCCTCTGTAGGCCATGCATTATATAAGATCCTAACTGCCACCATAATGGCTACTGGTACAAATGATCTAACCTTACAGATACCTGCCAACTGTAACTATTTTGATGTTGAGGATCCATCCTGCAACTAGAGAAGAGGTTTCTGTCCAATTTTGACTTTTAAGTGAAACTATGATGACAATGATAACTTCATGGTAAGAAACAATTATGGTATATTCTCAATCCATGCTGCCACAGGCTGCATGATGTTAATTATTTCTAGTCCCACAAAAGACCAGGATGATTGTATTAGTCATTCCACTTATCAGTGAAAGCAAGTTTATGCCAGTGCTATTTGTTGTCACCAGCAAATAAGATGAAGTCCTTCATTGCTATTGTTACTCTACCTGCCACAGAAAACTATGGCGAGTTCCCTGATGCATGCTTACATCCATTGCTATAGACAACATCATGTATAATATCATGTATACTACCACCAAAAGTGGTATTTATGTTAGTGATCGATCCTATGACTCAAGAAGAGATTTATGACCATAACCACTTTCACTCTCAGTATTTGCTGATGTCACTGACATACTTGACAATATATACGATGGTATAACTCAAGATTCAAGCTGCCATAGGCAGCCTTCTTGTCAGTGTTCCTTCCTGTCACTGGAAGCCATACTAATATCACACAATCCAAATTGCCTTAAGAAATTATGTTTCTTTCCATTATTCATACTGCCAACAAAAACCAGGTTGATACACAGATACAGTATATAGACTATGATAAATTGTTGGCTGTTTGCGTTATTGCTACTCATGTGCTCACAACAGCCCTTTGGCAATACAAACACAGTTTAATTTAACCAGCTTACACTTCTCAAAAGTTTGGACAATTTTGTCGCCAAATGGATGTGACCCATCTGACGGGTCTCCCTTATAATCCCCAAGGATAAGGCATTATAGAACAGGCTCATCGCACTCTTAAGTCTTATCTAATAAAACAAAAAGGGGGAGTCGAGGAGGCTCTACCCTCAGTGCCACGAGTCACCGTTTCTATAGCACTTTTTACCCTCAATTTTTTAAAAAATCTGGACAGTCAGGGCCATTTAGCTGCTGACTGTCACTGTTTAGAGCCTGACAGGCCAAAAGAGATGGTCAAATGGAAGGATGTCTTGACTGGACAATGGAAAGGCCCAGATCCTATTTTAATAAGAGCCAGGGGAGCGGTTTGTGTTTTTCCGCAGGAAGAAGACAACCCATTTTGGCTACCAGAGCGAATGACGCGGTGACTCGCGATATTAGAAGATGACACTCAGGCGGACCCTCCAAACTCTGATGACAGCCCTCAAGCTGATCCATGGGATACAGGTTCCTAGTATATCGGGGGAACAATGATGGGCCATATTATCTGCCTTTCCAAAACCCATACCAGTCAGACATAATGTAGCTAATCTGTCCAGGAAATTGTTTCAATATCTTGCAGGAAATTGGTTGGAAAACTTCGATGAGACACTCAAAAAATTGAGAGCGGCTGTGGTGGCCATCAACTCGAGGCTCGTGGATCTGTCCCTGACTGAGGGACTCTCCTCCTGGATCTCTTCAGCTTTCTCTTTCTTTAAAGAGTGGGTGGGAGTGGGACTTTTTGGAGCTATTTTGTGCCTGGGTCTGACGGGTACCCTTGTTCTGCTGTGTAGGATGCGAGCTCAACGACAGAGAGATAGGGTGGTGGTGGCTCAGGCCTTTGCAGCCTTAGAAAATGGTGACTCTATCGGCATCTGGATGTCCATGCTCAGGGACTAACATTGATAACCCCTATACTATTCTTGCCCACGAGGTCTCTGTTCCATGATAAGGGCTGGTATGTCAATGATGGAGTGTCAAGTAAGACTCGGTCCACCTAAGACAGGGCTATCTTGGGTGGGGAGATCGACCCAGTGATGGGTAAGGATTTGAGCATTGCTCTCCTTTGCAGGCTCAGTACCATCATGAGGCCTCAAACGAAAGGGGCTACAGAACTTCCCCAAGAATCACCCATGCAGGGTCTCAGCTTCTGCACCTGGAGGGCCTTTGCCCATTGCACCCAGTGAAGTGAGAACTTCTGCTCCAATAAATATTTAAAACAGGGGGAGATGTGGTGCGCAGCCGCACATGTGTAGTCTCCCTCCTGAAATTGCCATTAAACACCAGTAAGGCGAATGCCTGAGCAGCCGGTAACTGTCAAAAACTGACGCAGCCCGACGTGTCGTATCTGCCAAGACGCATCAGCCAATAGAGTAGGGACACGCTGACCCGATGGGTATATAAGGAGAGTTCCTCTTCCCCTCGGGGTCTTTCCTCATTTTCATTGGAATAAAGCTTGCTGCAGAAGGATCCTGGTGTCCGAGTCCGTTCTTGCTGGCAAGAAGGTGACGCGGGTCACAGAACATGATTAATTAATACACACCATTGGTGGAAAATAGTAAACGAACATGAATAACCAAAAATCATCAGTCATAGTAAATAGGAATTCAGAAATAAATAAATGTGAAGTATCAATAGTCATCAATCAAAAATAATAGTAAGTCAGAAATAAATGAACATGAATAATCAATATTCACCATACGTGGATAACAGAAAATCAGAAATAAATGAACATGAAAAATCAATAGTCATAAGTCAAAGTTAATAGGAAATCAGAAATAAATAAAGCTGAAATATCAATATTCATCAGTCATAGATAATAGTAAGTCAGAAGTAAATGAAAAGGAATCATCAGTATTCACCATTCATGGGAAATAGTAAATCAGAAATAAATGAACATGAATAATTAATAGTCTTCAGTCATAGTTAATAAAAAATCAGAAATAAATAAAGCTGAAATAACTTCAGCCATCAGTCTTAGATAATAGTAAGTCAGAAACAAATGAACAGGAATAATCAATATTCAACATTCTTGTATAATAGTAAATCAGAAATAAATGAACATGAATAATCAATAGTCATCAGTCATAGTTCATAGGAAATCAGAAGTAGATAAAGCTGAAGTATCAATAGTCATCAGTCATAGAAAATAGTAAATCAGAAATAAATGAACAGGAATAATCAATATTCACGTTTCGTGGATAAGAGTAAATCAGAAATAAATGAACATGAATAACCAATAGTTATCAGTCACAGTTAATAGGAAATAAGAAATAAACAAAGCTGAAATATCAATAGCCATCAGTCATAGAAAATAGTAAGTCAGAAATAAATGAACAGGAATAATCAATATTCAACAATCGTTGATAATAGTAAATCAGAAATAAGTGATCATTAATAATCAATGTTCCCCATTCTTGGATAATTGTAAATCTGAAAAAAATGAACATGAATAATCAATAGTCATCGGTCATAATTAATAGGAAACAAGAAATAATTAAAGGTAAAATATCTTTAGTTATCAGTCGAAGATAAGAGTAAGTCAGAAATAAATGAAGAGGAATAATCAAAATTCACGATCGTGTACAATAGTAAATCAGATATAAATAAACATGAATAACCAATTGTCATGAGTCATAGTTAATTGTAAACCAGAAAAAAAAAAGTTGAAATATCAATAGTCATCATTCAGAGATAAAAGTAACTCAGAAATACATGAACATGAATAATCAATATTCAGCACTTGTGGATAAAGGTAATCAGAAATAAATGAATATGAATAATCAATATACACCATTTGTGGATAATGGTAAATCTAAAAAAATAGAACTTGAATAATCAATAGTCATCAGTCATAGATTATAGTAAATCAGAAATAAGTGAACAGGAATAATCAATAGTCATCAGTCATACTTAATAGTAAATCAGAAAAATTTAAAGCTGAAGTATCAATAGTCATCAGTCATAGATAATAGTAAGTCAGAAATAAATGAACAGGTATAGTCAATATTCACTATTCATGGATAATTGTTAATCACATATAAATGAACATGAATAATCAATAGTCATCAGTCATAGTTGATGGGAAATAAGAAATAAATAAAGCTGAAGTTTCAATAGTCATCAATCATAAATAATAGTAATTCAGAAATAAATGAACATGAATAATCAATATTCGCAATACATGGATAATACTAAATCAGAAATAAATGAATATCAATAATCAAAAGTCATCAGTATTAGTTCATGGAATATCAGAAAAAAATAAAGCTGAAATATCAATAGTCCTCAGTCATAGATAATAGTAAGGCAGATATAAATGAAAAGGAATAATCAATATTCACGATTTATGGATGATAGTAAATAAGAAATAAATGAACATGAATAACCAATAGTCATCAGTCATAGTTAATAGGAAATCAGAAATAAATAAAGCTGAAATATCAATAATCATCAGTCATAGAATATAGTAAGTCAGAAATAAATGAACAGGAATAATCAATATTCACAGTTTGTGGATAATAGTAAATCTTAAAAAAATAAAGTTGAATAATCAATAGCCATCAGTCCTAGTTAATTGTAAACCAGAAAAAAATTAAGCTGAAATATCAATAGTCATCACTCATAGATAAAAGTAATTAAGAAATAAATGAAGAGGAATAATCAATATTACCAATCAATGAAAATATTAAATCAGAAACAAATGAACATGAATGATCAATATTCACCATTCGTGGATAATGGTAAATCTGAAAAAAAAACATGTATAATCAATAGTCATCAGTCATAGTTAATAGGAAATCAGAAATAAACAAATCTGAAATATCAATAGTCATCAGTCATAGATAATAGTAAGTCAGAAATAAATGAACAGGAATAATCAACATTCACCATTCGTGGAAAATTGGAAATCAGATATCAACGAACATGAATAATCAATAGTCATCATTAATATATAATAGTTAGTCAGAAAAAATAAAGCTGAAATATCAATAGTCATCAGTCATAGATAATAGGAAGTGAGAATAAATGAACAGGAATAATCAATATTCAGCATTTGTGGATAATAGTAAATCAGATATAAATGAACATGAATAATCAATAGACATCAGGCATAGTTAATAGTAAACAAGAAAAAAACAAAGCTGAAATATCAATAGTCATCAGACATAGAGAAGAGTAAGTCAGAAATAAATGAACATGAATATTCAACATTCAGAATTAATTGATAACAATTAATTAGAAATAAATGAACATGAATAACATGAATAATCAATACTTATCAGTCAGACTTAATAATAAGTCAGAAATAAATGAACATGAATAACCAAAAGTCATCAGTCATAGTTAATATGTAATGAGAAATAAATAAAATGGAAATATCAATAGTCTACAGACATAGATAATAGTAACTCAGAAATAAATGAACATGAATAATCAATATTCACCATTTGTGGATAATAGTAACTCAGATGTAAATAAACATGAATAATCAATAGTCATCAGTCATAGTTCATGGGAAAGCAGAAATAAATAAAGCTGAATTATCAATAGTCATCAAACATAAATAATAGTAAGTCAGAAATAAATGAGCATGAATAATAAATATTCACAATTCGTGGATAATACTAAATCAGAAATAAATGAACAAGAATAACCAACAGTCATCAGTCATAGTTAATAGGAATTCAGAAAAATAAAGCTGAAATATCAATAGTCATCAGTCATAGTAAATTGTAAATCAGAAATAAATGAACAGGAATAATCAATATTCACCAAGGCTTGATAATAGTAAATCAGAAATAAATTAATATGAATAATCAATATACAACATTTATGGACAATAGTAAATTTTTAAAAAAGAAAATAGATAATCAATTGTTATCAGTCACAGTTAGTAGCAAATAAGAAATAAACAAAGCTGAAATATCAATAGTCATCACTCATAGATAATAGTACGACAGAAATAAATGAACAGGAATAATCAATATTCACCATTCGTGGATAATAGGTAATCAGATATAAAAGACCATGAAAAATCAATTGTCATATAATATTTAATAGTAAATCAGAAAATAATATAGCTGAAATATCAATATACATCAGTCATAGATAATAGTAAGTCAGAAATAAATGAACAGGAATAATCAATATTCGCCATTCGTGAATAATAGTTAATCAGAAATAAATGAACATGAATAATCAATAGAAATCAGTCATACTTAATAGTAAATCAGAAATATAAAAAGCTGAAATATCAATAGTCATCAGTCATAGATAATAGTGAGTCAGAAATAAATGAAAATAAATAATAATTATTCACCATTCATGCATAATGGTACAGGTATAATCAATGTTCACATTCTTGGATAATAGTAAATCTGATATAAGTGAACATGAATAATCAATAGTCATTAGTCATACTTAATAGTCAATCAGAAATATATAAAGTTGGAATATCAATAGTCATCAGTAATAGATAATAATAAGTCAGAACTAAATGAACAAAAATAATCAATATTCAACATTTGTGGATAATTGATAATCAGATATAAATGAACATGAATAATCAATAGTTGTCAATCATAGATTATACTAAGTCAGAAATAAGTGAACAAGAATAATCAATATTCACCAGTCTATATTAAGAGTAAATCAGAAAAAAATGAACATGAATAATCAATATTCACCATTCGTGGATACTGGTAAATCTGAAAAAAAAGAACATGAATAATCAATAGTCATGAGTGATAGTTAATAGGAAATCAGAAATAAACAAAGCTGAAATATCAATAGTCATCGGTCATAGATAATAGTAATTCAGAAATAAATAAACAGGAATAATCAATATTCACCACTAGTGGAAAATATTAAATCAGATGTAAGTGAACATGAATAATCAATAGTCATCAGTCATAGTTAATAGGAATTCAGAAATAAATAAAGCTGAAATATCAATAGTCATCAGTCATAGATAATAGTAAGCCAGAAATAAATGAACTGGAATAATCAATATTCACCAATAGTTGATAATAGTAAATCAGAAATAAATGAACAGGGATAATCAATATTCCCCATTCGTGGATAACAGAAAATCAGAAATAAATGAACATGAACAACCCATAGTCATATGTCATAGTTAATAGGAAATCAGAAATCTATAAAGCTGAAATATCAATAGTCATCAGTCATAGATAATTGTAAGTCAGAAATAAATGAAGATGAATAATCAATATTCAGAATTCATGGATAATAGTAAATCAGAAAAAAATGAAATTGATTAATCAATAGTCATCAGTCATAGTTAATTGTAAAGAAGAAAAAAATAAAGCTGAAATATCAATAGTCATCAGTCATAGATAATAGTAAGTCAGAAATAAATGAACATGAATAATCAATAATAACAATTCGTGGATAATAGTAAATTAGCAACAAATGGACTTGATTAATCAATAGTCATCAGTTAGAGTTCATAGTAAATCAGAAATATATAAAGGTGAAATTTCATTAGTCATCAGTCATAGATAATAGTAAGTCAGAAATAAACGAACATGAATAATCAACATTCAGGATTCATGGATAATAATGAATCAGAGACAAATGAACTTGATTAATCAATAGTCATCAGTCAGAGTTAATAGTAAATCAGAAATATAGAAAGCTGAAATATCATTCGTCATTAGTTAGAGATAATAGTAAGTCAGAAATAAACGAACATGAATAATCAACATTCAGCATTCGTGGCTAATAGTAAATCAGAAACAAATGGACATGAATAATCAATACACATCAGTCATTGTTCATAGCAAATCAGAAATATATAAAGCTGAAATATCATTAGTCATCAGTCATAAATAGTAGTAAGTCAGATATAAATGAACATGAATAATCAATAATGACAATTCGTGGATAATAGTAATTCAGTATTAATGAACATGAACAACCAATAGTCATATGTCATAGTTAATAGGAAATCAGAAATATAAAAGCTGAAATATCAATAGTCATCAGTCATAGACAATAGTAAGTCAGAAATAAATGAACATGAATAATCACTATTCAGCTTTCGTGGGTAATAGTAAATCAGAAATAAATGAACATGATTATTCAATAGTCATCCATCATAGTTAATTGTAAACAAGAAAAAATAAAGCTGAAATATCAATAGTCATCAGTCATAGAAAATAGTAAGTCAGAAATAAATGGACGTGATTAATCAATAATAACAATTCGTGGATAATAGTAATTCAGAAATAAATATACATGAACAACCAATAGTCATATGTCATAGTTCATTGGAAATCAGAAATATATAAAGGTGAAATATCATTAGTCATCCGTCATAGGTAGTAGTAAGTCAGAAATAAATTAACATGAATAATCAACATTCAGCATTCATGGATAATAGTGAATCAGAAACAAACGAACTTTTTTAATCAATTGTAATCAGTCAGAGTTCATAGTAAATCAGAAATATATAAAGGGGAAATATCATTAGTCTTCAGTCATAGGTAATAGTAAGACAGAAATAAATGAACGTGAACAAACAACATTCAGCATTCATGAATAATAGTAAATCAGAAACAAAGAACTTGATTAATCAATAGTCATCAGTTACGTACAAGGGAAAGCAGAAATAAATAAAGCTGAAAAATCAATTGTCATCAGTCATAGATAATAGTAAGTCAGAAATAAATGAACATGAATGATCAATATTCAGCATTCGTGGATAATAGTAAATCAGAAAAAAATGGACACAAATAATCAATACTTATCATTCAGAGTTCATAGTAAATCAGAAATATATAAAAGTGAAATATCATTAGTCATCAGTCATAGATAATAGTAAGTCAGAAATAAATGAACATGAATAATCAGCATTCAGCATTCATGGATAATAGTAAATCAGAAATGAATGGACACGAATAATCAATACTCATCAGTCAGAGTTCATAGTATATCAGAAATATATAAAGCTGAAATATCAAAAGTCATCAGTCATAGATAACAGTAATTCAGATATAAATGAACATGAATAATCAATCTTCACCATTGGTGGATAATAGTAAATCAGAAATAAATGAACATGAATAATCAATAGTCATCTGTCATAGTTAATGGTATGTCTGAAATAAATAAAGCTGAAATATCAGTAGTCATCAGTCATAGATAATAATAAGTCAGAAATAAATGAACAGGAATAATCAATATTCACAATTCATGGATAATTGTAAATCAGAAATAAATGAACATGAATAATCAATAGTCATCGGTCATAGTTAATAGGAATTCAAAAATAAATAGAGCTGCAATATCAATAATCATCAGTTTTATGCAATAGTAAGACAGAAATAGATCAACATTAAAAATCAATGTTCACCTTTCATGGAAAATAGTAAATCTATAATAAATAAACCTGAAAAATCAATAGTCATCGGTCATAGTTAATAGAAAATCAGAAATAAATAAAGTTGAAATATCAATAGTCATCAGTCATAGAAAATAGTAAGTCAGAAAAAAATGAATATGAATAATCAATATTCACCATTCATGGATAATAGTAAATCAGAAATAAATGAACATGAACAACCAATAGTCATCATTCATAGTTCATAGGAAATCAGCAAAAAATAAAGCTGAAATATCAATAGATATCAGTCATAGATAGTAGTAAGGCAGAAATATATGAACAGGAATAATCAATATTCACCATTCATGGATAATAGTTAAGCAAAAATAATTGAACATAAAAAATCAATAGTCAACATTGATAGTTCATAGTAAAGCAGAAAAAAATAAAGCTGAAATATAAATAGCCATCAGTCATAGATAATAGTAAGACATAAATAAATGAACATGAATAATCAATTTTCATCAATCATAGATAATGATAAACCAGAAATATATAAAGCTGAAATATCAATAGTCATCAGTCAGAGATAAAAATAACTCACAAATAAATGTACAATATTGCCCATTCGTTGATAAAAGTAAATCAGAAATAAATGAATATGAATAGTCAATAGTCATCAGTATTAGTTTATAGGAAATCAGAAATAAATAAATGTGAAATATCAATAGTCATCACTCATAGATAATAGTAAGGCAGAAATAAATAAAAAGATAAACAATATTCACCGTCCTTGGAAAATAGTAAATCAGAAATAAATGAACATGAATAACCAATAGTCATCAGTCATACTTAATAGGAAATCAGAAATAAATAAAGCTGAAATAACAATAGTCATCAGTCTTAGATAATAGTAAGTCAGAAAAAAGTGAACAGTGTATTCAATATTCACCATTCCTGGATAATACTGAATCAGTAATAAATTATAATGAATAATCAAAAGTCATCTGGGATAGTTAATAGAAAAATAGAAAACAATAAATCTGAAATATCAATAGTCATCAGTCATAGATAATAGTATGTCAGAAAGAAATGAACATGAATAATCAATAATCATCTGTAATAGTAGTAAATCAGAAATAAATAAAGCTTAATTATCAAGAGTCATCAGTCATAGGTAAGAGTAAGTCAGAAATAAATGATCATGAATAATCAATAGTCATCAGGCATACTTAATAGGAAATCAGAAATAAATAAAGGTGAAATATTTACAGTCATCTGTCAAAGACAATAGTAAGTCAGAAACAAATGAACAGAAATAATCAATATTCACCATTCGTGGATAAAAGTAAATCAGAAATAAATGAACATGAATAATCAATAGTCATCAGTCATAGTTAATAGGAAATCAGAAATAAAGATTAAATATCAATAGTCATAAGTCATTGAAAATAGTAGCTCAGAAAGTAATGAGAAGGAATAATCAATATTCACCATTCCTGGAAAAGTGTAAAACACAAATAAATGAAAATGAATAGTCAATAGTCACATGTCATAGTTAATTGGAAATCAAAAATAAATAAAGCTGAATTATCAAGAGTCATTAGTCATAGATAATAGAAAATCTGAAATAAATGAACATGTATAACAATAGTCATCAGTCATAGATAATAGAAAGTCAGAAATAAATGAACATGAATAATCAAGAGTCATCAGTCATAGATAAAAGTAAGTCAGAAATAAATGAACAGTATAAATCAATATTCACAACTCGTGTATAATTGTAAATCAGAAATAAATAAGCATGAATAATCAATATTCACCATTCGTGGATAATGGTAAATCTGAAAAAAATGAACATGAATAATCAACACTCATCTGTCATAGTTAATAGGAAATCAGAAATGAACAAAGCTGAATTATCAATATTCATCAGTCATAGATAAGACTAAGTCAGAAATAAATGAACAGGAATAATCAATATTCACCATTCATGAAAAATAGTAAATTAGAAATAAATGAACTTGAATAATCAATAGTCATCATTCATAGTTAATGGTAAATCAGAAATAAATAAAGCTTAAGGATCAATAGTCATCTGGCATAGCTAATAGTAAATCAGATAAAAATAAAGCTGAAATATCAATAGTAAACAGTCATAGATAATAGTAATTCAGAAATAAATGAAAAGGAATAATCAGTATTCAGCATTTGTAAATAATAGTAAATCAGAAAAAAATGAACTGGAATAATCAATAGTCATCAGTCATATTTAATAGGATATCAGAAATAAATAAAACTGAAATATCCATAGTCATCAGTCATAGATAATAGTGAGTAAGAAGTAAATGAACATGAATAATCAATAGTAATCTGTCGTACTTAAAAGTAAATCAGAAATAAATAAAGCTTAATTATCAATAGTCATCCGTCATAGAAAATAGTAAGTCAGAAATAAACGAACATGAATGATCAATAGTCATTTGTCATAGATAATTGTTAATCAGAAATAAATAAACATGAAATATCAATAGTCATCAGTCTTAGGTAATAGTATGTCAGAAATAAATGATCATGAAGAGTCAATAGTCATCAGTCATAAATAATAGTAAATCAGAAATAAATAAAACTGAAATATTCATAGACATCAATCATAGATAATACTGAGTTAGAAATAAATGAACAGGAATAATCAATAATCACCATTTGTGATAATAGTAAATCAGAAATAAATTAACTTGAATAATCAATAGTCATCATTCATAGTTAATGGTAAATCCGTAATAAATAAAGCTCAAATATCAATAGTCATCTGACATAGATAAGAGTAAGTCAGAAATAAGTGAACATGAATAATCAATATTTATCATTCATAGATAATAATAAATCAGAAATAAATGAACAATAATAATCAATAGTCATCTGTCATAGTTAATAGTAAATCAGAAATAAATAAAGCTGAAATATCAGTAGTCATCCATCATAGATAATTGTAAGTCAGAAATAAAAGAACATGAATAATCAATATTCACCATTCATGGATAATAGGAAATCAGAAATAAATGAACGTGAATAACCAATAGTCATCAGTCATAGTTAATAGGAAATCAGAAATAAATAAAGCTGAAATAACAATAGTCATCAGTCATAGAAAATAGTAAGTCAGAAATAAATGAACAGTAATATTCAATAGTCACCATTCCTGGATAATACTAAATCAGTAATAAATTATAATGAATAATCAAAAGGCATCTGGGATAGTTAATAGGAAAATAGAAAAAAATAAATCTGAAATATCAATAGTCATCAGTCATAAATAATAGTAAGTCAGAAATAAATGAACAAGAATAATCAATAATCATCTGTCATAGTTAGTAGTAAATCAGAAATAAATAAAGCATAAGTATCAAGATTCATTAGTCATAGGTAATAGTAAGTCAGAAATAAATGATCATGAATAATCAATAGTCGTCTGTCATATTTAATAGGAAATCAGAAAAAATAAAACTGAAATATCCATAATCATCAGTCATAGATAATAGTAAGTTAGAAATAAATGAACAGGAATAATCAATAATCGCCATTTGTGATAATAGTAAATCAAAATAAATGAACATGAATAATCAATAGTCATCATTCATAGTTAATGGTAAATCCGAAATAACGCTCAAATATCAATAGTCATCCGACATAGATAATGGTAAGTCAGAAATATGTGAACATGAATAATCAATATTTATCATTCGTAGATAATAACAAATCAGAAATCAATGAACATGAATAGTCAATAGTCATCTGTCATTGTTAATAGTAAATCAGAAATAAATAAAGCTTAAATATCAATAGTCATCCGTCACAGATAATAGTAAGTCAGAAATAAATGAACATGAGTAATCAATAGTCACCTGTCATAGATAATAGTAAATCAGAAATCAATAAACCTGAAATGTCAATAGTCATCAGTCATAGATAATAGTAAGTGAGAAATAAATGATCATGAATAATCAATAGTCATCTGTCATAGATAATAGGAAATCAGAAATAAATAAAAAAAGCTGAATTATCAATAGTCATCAGTCATAGGTAATAGTAATTCAGAAATAAATGAACACAGTATGCAATTTATGTAATTTATGTAATAAGTAACATATAGAAATATATAATATACCATATTCAATATATAATGTGCAATATAATAATATATTGTATACTATATACGTATACATATGTTATAGCATGGTAACAGCTTGCCTTAGAGCTCAGTAATGCCCTGGTTATCAGCTGCTGCACAGTCAGACTACAGCTAACACACAGTGCGCTCACAGGGTAGATACAGTTCTCCTGCTGCAACCTGATCAGCCACAGGCTACCACAGGCTACCCATCGCGGGGCTTTCTGTGCTCCTGTGAACTATAGGGAGACATGGCAAGGACCAGCATGTAGTGTGTACCTATAGAAAATAATAGTAATAATAACAATAACAGTAATAGTAATAAAT
>NW_021604913.1:2992-3627 GCF_004785775.1 Grammomys surdaster | reverse complement strand
AACTCAGAAATCCGCCTGCCTCTGCCTCCCAAGTGCTGGGATTAAAGTCATGGGCCACCACTGCCCAGTTAGGATGATAGTTTCTTGTTGTATCCATTTTCCTGCATGATGTCCTTGATTTTATATTAATTACTATTAATATAATATTTATTATACATTATTGTATTTAGTATATTTACTATATTTATTATTGTATTTATTATAATATTATTTTGTTATATTATTATATTATCTCATTATAATATTAATATTACTATTATTTAATTATTATAATATTAATTAATATTAATATTATAATATTTATTATATATTATTATATTTATTATGTTTATTTTTATATTTATTACAATATTATATTATTATATTATAGTATACAATTATATTATTACATTAATATTATTATTTAATTAATATATTAATTAATATAATAGTTAATATTAATATTATGATATTTATTATATATCATTATTTTTATTATAATTATTATTATATTTATTATAATATTATATTATGTTATATTATTATATTAATATTATTATTTAATTAATATATTATTTAATATAACATTAATCAATATTAATATTATACTATACATAATATATTTTATAATAACAGTGTTATCTATATATTAAATA
>NW_021604913.1:0-2892 GCF_004785775.1 Grammomys surdaster | reverse complement strand
CCTGAGCTTACCCGCCCGGCCCCAAAGCAAAGGAAAACAAACCAGCACCTCCATAGGGTCAGACTTTTATCCACCCCACATGCTGTTGCCCTGTTTTCCCCGGGATATTTAATTTGTCTATCATATTTAATTTATACGTTATATTTAATTTATACGTTATATTTAATTTATATAATACTGTTTACGTATACAGTATGTTTAATGTGCACGGCATGTTTAACATGCACAGCATATTCATTGTTGACAGCCTATCTACCGCGCACAGCATGTCTAACATATACGGTGTATCTCGTGTATACAGTATGTTTAAAGTATACAGTGTATTGAAACGAACATTCGGACGTTATACTATTTCATATAACACGTGTATTTTGATGATAGAGTATTTTATACTACACGTGAATTCTGATGTGTGCTTGAAAAAGCGCGCTATTCTTGGATATCACGTTTTTTTGATTAGATGTTCAAAAGCGATAACAAAGGATGCCACCCACCTAAGCCAAACTGATAAGCATGTACGTTGTTTCATATATGTATATATATATGCAAAATATTATTCAGAGTGTAATATATAATCTATAAAACTGCAAACATTATGTATTATATGAAAAATCTCTTATCAATAAATGTGAGTGAAATGTATGAGTACATATTACACATATTAATTAAATGTATAATACATATGACATATATTTACAATATATATTTATATATTATATATTACATAATATTACATTATATATTATGTAATATATATTATGTAATATATATGTTGCATATGTATATGTATAGAATATATATGTAGTATATGTAATATATAATGTTACATTATATATTATATATTACATAATATTACATTATATATACATATATATACATATATACATATATATACACATATATACATAATATTACATTATATATACAGAGAACCAGTTTTTAAGACACCCTTCTTCTTGTTCTCACTGTTTCTCTTGCCATTTTAATCTCTGTCTAATGTTGGTTATACTTTCTCTAACTACCCCGGCGTGGTCAGTATAAGACAGCATTCCTCCTTGAGGGCAGCACAGAGTCCCCCTTGCTGAAGGAAATGCAGATCCAGCTCCCTTTGTTTTGGGGGGAGCCTTTCAGACAATGAAATGAGGAATTATTCCAGATTAGTGATACCAGGTTTTAGCTGTTCCATGTCCTTCTCAATGGCCCCTTGAAGTTCTGAGGAGTGCAAGCCCAGGGGCCAGCATCGGGATTAGATCCTCCCACAGCAAACACCATGGGTGGCCCTTTTTATCTGGAAATGATAAAAGAAGGGAATTCTCAGGGAGATCTCTCTTCCCTGGATGTCAATTGTTATTTATCTATATTTGGCCTGGCTTTGTGGAAGTGTCTATTTGTTTTGCTAATCTTTCTGGCAGGCATCAAGCCAAGTCTTCTTGGAATAAAAAAGATATATCAAGTCTCAGCCCCATATGAGAATTGGGTCTGGGTAATTCATTTTTCTATTTTGTTAGGAATATTCATCAATCGTTGATAAAAATAAATCAGAAATAAATGAACATGAATAATCCATATTCACCATTCGTGGATAATGGTAAATCTGAAAAAATGAACATGAATAATCAATAGTCATCATTCATAGTTAAAAGGAAATCAGAAATAAATAAAGCTGAAATATCAATAGTCATCAGTCGTAGATAAGAGTAAGTCAGAAATAAATGAAGAGGAATAGTCAATATTCACAATCGTTTATAATAGTAAATCAGATATAAACGAACATGAATAATCAATTGTCATGAGTCATAGTTAATTGTAAACCAGAAAAAAAAGTTGAAATATCAATAGTCATCAGTCATAGATAATACTAAGTCAAAAATAAATGAACATGAATGATCAATATTCACTAATCGTTGAGGATAATAAATCAGAAATAAATAAACATGAATAATCAATATTCACATTTAATGGATAATAGGAAATCAGATATAAACGAACATGAATAATCAATAGTCATCAGTCATAGTTAATAGAAAATCGGAAAAAATTAACCTGAAATATCAATAGTCATCAGTCATAGATAATAGTAAGTCAGAAATAAATGAACATGAATAATCAACGTTGAGAATTCATGGATAATAGTTAATTAGAAATAAATGAACATGAATAGTCAATAGTCATCAGTCATAATTAATAGTTAATCAGAAATAAATAAAGCTGAAATATCAATAGTCATCAATCATAAAAAAACTGTAAGTCAGAAATGAATGAACATGAATAATCAATATTCACGATTCGTGGATAATAGTAAATCAGAAATAAATGAACATGAGAAAACAAAACACATCGGTCATAGTAAATAGGAAATCAGAAATAAATAAAGCTGAAATATCAATAGTCATCACTCATAGATAATAGTAAATCTGAAATAAATAAACAGGAATAATCAATATTCACGATTCATGGATAATAGTAAATCAGAAATAAATGCACATGAATAACAAATAGTCATCAGTTATAGATAATAGGAAATCAAAAATAAAAAACGCTGAAATATCAATACTCATCAGTCATAGATAATATTAAGTCAGAAATAATGAACCTGAATTATCACTATTCACCATTCGTGGATAATATTAAACCAGAACAAGAATGAACTTGAATAATCAATACTCATCAGTAGTAGTCCATGGATCAAAAGAAATACATAAAGCTGAAAAATCAATAGTCATCATTCGAGTGACGCACCCCCTGGCGACGCTGGCACCAACTTTATTCCGTCACTAGGACGCAGAATGTTGGTCCTCTCAGAAGTCTCCACGGCAACCGCCCTAGCAACAGTCTAGCAATGGCGAGATTCTAATGGCCCTGGGTTCTATAGGCCCTTCAGAGTTGAGGAGC
>NW_021604912.1:1350732-1379249 GCF_004785775.1 Grammomys surdaster | reverse complement strand
CGCGCAAAAGTCCCCAGTGCCCTTCCCCACCTCTCTCTCTCTGTTTGTCTGTCTGCTAAATGCACATCTGGCTATGGGTCTCTGTATTTCTTCTTATCTTCTATAGGAGGAAGCTTCTCGATGATGATCAAAAAGAGCACTAATCTCTAAGTGTAATAAAACATCACAGGATTTTTTTCTCATTAATTTTTAAAGTTAATATTAATAGTATTTGCTTTTATCCCTATGTCTCTGGGCTTTCTAGTCTCTTGTCTTTGGTTATCCAGCCTATATCATATATAGGTTCCATCTCATAGATGGGCTTTAAGTCAAATCAGACATTGGTTGATTATTCCCACAAGATTTGTGCTACCATTGCCCTGAATATTTTACAGGCAGGACTACACTGGTGTACACATTTCTTTTTTAGTATCCTATCTTTTGTACCTTTCCATACTCCAGAAAACAAGAGTGAAGTTTCTATGTAGGAATGAACTCAGCCTCTCCAGATTCAATTTGCTAGATGACTATTATCTTCAACAATGGGCCGTTGCTCTCAGTTTGTGAAGAGCAATCTATTTTTTTTTCAACAACCAGGTTTGTTTGGAGATTCCCATGGGACCACTTTGGCCAGCAAGACAATTTGATGTAACTCAATCCCAGTACTGGAAGCGTTGTTTAGTGACAAGGGATGGTCAGTTGAGACTCTGTTTCCCTTGTATTGGGAGGCCTCATTAGGATTGACTGTATATTTTAAAAAGTTTCCACTGCACAAGTCTTCCTACCACCCCTCAAATGCCCCTCAATTCTAGCTGTCTCTCCCCATAATCCGTCCTCCTTCCCTCTGAGCCTGCTGACCCACTCCACCCACAGCAAATCTACCCATAAAATAGATTCTATTTTTCCCCTGCAAGGGAGATCGAAGTATACTCCTAGTCCCTTCTTCTACACCTACCATCTTTGGGTCTATGGACTCTACCTTGATTATCATTTATTTAATGGCTAATATATACCTATATCATCATGTGGCCCCAAACCAAGAACACCCAAGTATATAAGAGAAACATCACTGTAACTTAAATTACACATTGACCTTCACACAACAAAAGTGGGAGTCTTTAATACTCCACTTTCACCAACCAACAGGTCATCCAGACAAACCTTAACAGAGAAAGGCTAGAGCTAACAGTTATAAATTAAATGAGCCTAACAGATATTTACAGAACATTTCACTCAAAGAACAAAGAATATGCCTTTTTCTCTAGAACACATAGCTTTTTCTAAAATTGACCACATACTTTGGTACAAAGCAAGCCTCATCCGATACAATAAAATGGAAATAACTCCTGGCATCCTATCAGACAACCATGGATTAAATCTGTATATCACCTACAATAGAAAACTTGGAAACTTGTGGAAACTGAATAACTCTCTACTGAGTAAAAAAATGGGTCAAGATACAAATAAAGAAATAAAAGGCAGTCTAGAATTGAATTAAAATGAATGCACATACTTATGGGGCACAGTGAGAGCAGTTCTAAGAGGCAAGTTCATATCCCTATATAATTTAATACATTGTTCTCATTATACTTCTAAGAAAACACTCTTTAAAATGTCATCATCCCTACAATAATGAAAATGAATGATAGTTGAACCATGTCAATCAAAAAAGAATTTACTTTTTAAATATGGTATTTATTTGGCCAAAAAGGGTATAATCATGGAAATTGAGCCAGGTTATGCTCACTAAGAAGCTATTTGGTTGAAGAAAACATTCTTAGGGTGTATCAAAATCCTATTATACTTGTGTCTGAAATTAAGTTTGTTCAGCTCATTACCCTTTTGACATATTACGCATAACACCCAACAGGGTTGATATTGATACAGTCTGATCTATACTGCAAGTTGAATGCATGAAAAAAAAAGTGTGTACATGATGTCAACTATTATTTGAAGTAACATGTACTTTCATGGAACAAAGGGGTCCCATGTTGAAATCTGACTACTTCAAAATGGACTTTGACAACATTGTGGCCAATGCAGAGGGGAAAAAAATAAGCTCAACTTGTAATATCAGTCCCAGATTACATCCAAAATAAGGGATACTTCAGAAAAAGACATTTTCTAGGTTAACAAATTCAATTCTGACCATTTATTTCCATTTATATAATTTAACAAGCGCCATGTTAAGTTTGTTTGAAACAGTCTAGGTTTTACTGTGGTTTCACATCCATATCCCCTACCCCACTAGTAGATTAAAGGAACTAAATTTATTTCTAAATATACTATTACCTAATGAGCATTGGCAAGCTCTCTGTTGCACAAAGTCATGCAGAGACACAAGCAAATGAATTAAAATATAGATATATAACTTAGAAGTAAGAGATGCCACCTGTGTTTGTGGATCACCTCCAAGAAATTAGTTATATGAACTAGCTAGCAAACTACTGGAGGGGTAGACAAGATAGCCTTCCAAGATAGTGTCAAAGGAGATCCGAGCCATGCATTAATGCTAATAACTACCACAGATATTGTGTGGAGTTAATAATCTCATTAATTGTCTACTGAAAGTTTCATATTGGCTCACAAAGACAGCTTAGATGGGTATTTGCACACCTTTGTGCTAAAGTTTATTGAGTTAGTACATTCTGTTTTACCTTAGCCAGGAGGCAACTACAGGAAGTAAGTAAACTTGCAGCCAAATTATACAAGAATCACTTGCACAACTCTTTATAATTTACCAAAATAATTGATGTTATGGATTATCATTTAATAATGACAGTGGGCCTATAAATACCACAACAAATGTAAACCACCTACCTTCCCCTATCCTCCATTTATTTTTTTTTTAAGATTTAGTGCCTCAATATTCCCAAGGACACAATTGTCACTATATTCTCCCTTCCTATCCATTTAAGAAACTCTTCTTCCATATCAATGACTTCAAGTATGTACCTCATATTGCTGTCCTGATTGGCTAATAAATAATTAACTGGAACAGTGTTTGGAGAATGTGTATGAGATATAGTAAATAATATAAGATGTGGAAAAGTAAAAAATTTCTGGGGTCGTGGAAGATGGCTTGTTGGGCAAAGGTGATCCTGTGCAAGCCTGGAAATCTCAATTTAATTATAAAGGACGTGCAAAGATGGAAGAACAAAACAAACTTCAGAAAGGTGTCCACTGATCCTCATGTAGACACACACACACACACACACACACACACACTTAAAATATTAAAAGACCAAAGGGGAAAATAGAAGCTATCTGGCATTAGTGTTTGGAATTAAAAGAAATGCCTTGCTTAATTTTGATTAATGCTGACAAATACTCTAGAATCCTATGCTATTCCTAGACACATCTCTGAATCAAAACCAGAACAGCTAATATCTTCAGCAGTCTAATCTTGCCATAGCTCCTCCTGTAAATGGTCACTCAGGATGGTTACAGCTAATTTTATTAACTTTGCCTTTGAATGCCTGGACTTGTGCAGTAGTTATGCTCTTCCTTTAACAGCACAGGGCTGAGAAGCTTTGATGCCAACCCCTCTCCCAGGGAGAAGTTTCGGCTTCATATAACCTAGAGCATCTCAGATAAACATGCAAACTGAAGATTAGTATTGGAGATCAAAGGAGACAATAGTTTAAATTAGTGAGCAGGTGTTGGTAGGGCAGGCCCTCAATGCTAGGCAACAAATTAGATGCTACTCACTGTATCACTTGTAATAATTAAATCTACTAAAGAGATTAACCTTGTTTGCCTTCTTGTTATGCATAATTTTAAATACACAAAGATAAAGGAAAAGGAAGAAAAGAACTAGAGACCTAGTTATGCAAGTGGCCAGTAAATGGCTCCCACATGGACAAAAATGAAGCTAATGGCATTTTCCACTAAAGGCCTCTGTGATTTCAAACCTAATGAACACACCAGTATGAGAGACTCCTTCACACATGAGTGCACCTGTGCCAGCCATTCTAGAAGTCTCAATTGAAGATAGACTAAATGAGGCTCCTCCCAACTAGGAGTACCTGACATCCTCCTAATTGACCAGTGGTTACCAGAGCAGGGAAAAAAAGCTTCATTGCCATGGTTAATGATTAAAATTAAATAAAGGTTGCAACATAGAACTTAATGTTTCCTCTTAGTAGCTATGCATGAGATGTCTTTTTCTACATGGAGAGGCAGTCAAATTGTGCTCTGATCTAATTCCTAGAATTATCTTCAGTTTCTCTGTGACCTGTGCCCCATATTCCAGACCAAGAAGGTCTTGTGTAATTGCCTAGTTTGCATTCTAGAAGCAAGAAGGCATTTATGTAATGGTGGTATAGTGTTTTTATCCTTTGGAAAAGTCAAATCCACATAGATGAAGTAATCTGTAAAGAGATGTGTATAGTGGTGGCACACGCCTTTAATACCATCACTTGAGAGGCAGAGGCAGGTGGATTTCTGAGTTAGAGGCCAGCCTGATCTACAGAGTGAGTTCCAGGACAGCCAGGAACAAACAGACAAACAAACAAAAAAAGAGGTGTGGAGTCACTTTACTCTTATAAAAAAAAGTATAACACCCAGTCTTCTCTACTTTTAGTCCAGTATGCCAATCAGCAGCCTTCTAATAACTTGAAATCATCTAAAATTTTATTGAAAAAAATGACATAATTATGCCAAGCTTTATTCTGCTCATTTACAATCATATAATCACTTCGTTTACAAGAAGCATTTCTTTATTTCCTTCCTGATGATTTCCAGTTGTTATTCTGTTGATTTGACTGCTGCAGATTCTGTTTTCAGTATGACTGTCATCTTGCTTAATATTCTGGTTCCTAGTAGTCATTACCATGGGAGAAATTAGGCCAGAGACTGAGAAAATAATTAACAGAAAACACAAATGTATGCAGAGGCTGACTTTATTTTTTGTTATGCACTTCCCACAGCATTTTTCTCATGCATTCCAATTCATTCTCACGCTAGCTGACCAGGTTATCTAACCATGCACAAGAAAGTTAATCAACATTCACAGCCTTGTATAAACACTTAATAACAAAGCCAATAATAAGATTGGCTTGTATGACAATTGAGTCACAGAACTAACAAGGGCTTAAGAGGTAAAGAGGTTTTGAAACATATAAAGCAAAATATTTTCCATGTTTCTATATTGTTCTTGGTATGGTATCAAGTATAATGTAATCATATCTATAAACTGCCCCAAAATGTTTAAGGTCAGGTTCACAGAGATTATAAAAATCACTATGATAATCAACATCACTATTACCATCATCTAATAAACTCTTATTTAAACATATTTTCAACTTTTCATACTGTTGACAGTGCACTCAAATTCCTGCCAAGATAAATACCATGGGGTCAGTGTTGGAAATCATTCATATTTGCTTCTTGGTGTTTTAGTGATGCCATCATTCATAATAACAGAACCTCAATTTTGCACATAAGTACAATCAAAAGTCAAACTTAAACATATTAGAAGTTATTGAGGGTAAGATGGGAGTGCAAGGAGAATGAGATATGCAGCCAATATCATACAGACACTATATGATGATATCTAAAAGAAATGAATGGAAAGTGAGAGAAAGAAGGAAAATCAAGATATTAAAGGACCAAAACAGGAATGTTATTTTTCTTGGAACACCTAGTAGCCTACGCCATTTGTGAACCTTGGTAGGATCCAGGCTCTTAAAGAAAGTCCTGATTCATGGAAAGTTATTTATTTTAAGATTTAGAGACCAGAATAAATTGAATTGCCACTCTTCATAGACATATTTGAATTGAATACTGTTGGAACTGCTTCAATACATACCAGGGGTTTAATAAATACTCATGCATAGAGATACATGTGAACTTTATAGGACACAAGTAAATAATAATAACATGTCTTTTGTTGTTAGGGTAGTTTTTTAATTAAAAAGTGAAAGGTTCAACTTCTACTACCTAGGAATGCCCCTACATGGAAAGAATATTTTGCCTGATATACCTGACCAGACCTTTCTCAATCTCAACCCCCTATTACCTCTACTGTCTGATTCTTGCATCTGCTCAAATATCATTTTGTCAGATAACGGACCCTATCAATGTTTGTGTGGGCTGATTTTATATTCTAACTTGGTTTTGCCAAGGGAGACCTAGATGCTGGTAAAGCATGCTCTAAGGCTGTTTCTGTGAGGGTGTTTTTGACATGTATTAACGTTTAGTGTTGTGTTGCGTCAATATTACGGCAAATTCTGATCAACCGAAGCCCAAAAAGAACAGACAAAGAAGGGTGAATCTGATATTTCAGTGGGAAAGTTTATGTCTCCTCTGGAATCTTCAGAGACAGTTCCTTGATTGTGAGGAGGTATGGTTTGATTGACAGCAATCTGCCAGCTGAGATGTGAGTTCAATCATAATTGTTTATTTTACATTAAGTCTAAATGGAAATGTAATATAAATTATTAAAATTATTAAAATACTGGCCCAGGGTTTCTTCCCTGCCTTTGGTTGTTGAGTTCTTGGATGAAAGAAACAAATAGCCTTTATATTTTTTATAGGCCTTCTGCAGCAGAATAACTGGGCAGCTGCCTACCTTCTATGCAGTTAGAATCCACTTTCCTACCAATGACCCTGAGTTATGAGTTACTATTTACTATGATCTACCTGGGCTGCTCTTAACTCCAATTGGGTAGCCCTCCAGGCCACATTTTTATGGCTTAGCTAGCCCATAGCAGCTTTTCCTTTCTCCTCTCCTACACATTCTTCCTCTTCCTCTCTGACCCCAAGCTAACCCTAAACTCTGCCTATGTCTCTTCTTTCTAGCTATTGGGATATTTAATTACAAATCACAATTGGTAGCAGGGTCACTCAGCATCTTCCCTGTAGATTCTCTGTGTCTCTGGGGCATCACTCTTAGAGGTCCCCAAATTAGCATTTGAACACAAGCAGCATTAGGCCAACCCAAGGCATGATATGGTAATTACCTCAAAGCCTCAGGTGAGTTGAGAAACAACAAACTGGTAATTTGATTCATAACACCTGTGGGTTGTTGGGACCTGGGGACTTTGTGATGACTATTCTTGGTTGTCAACTTGACTACATGTGGAATGAACTACTGTGCAGAAATGGAAGAATCAGGTGGGAGAGAGATTCCACTTGGTTTAAAGTGGTTGAATACACTTCTAGGGGATTTTCTGAGGTAGAAAAAGACACCTCTCTTCTAAATCTTAAAGTGGGAAGACAGAATTTTGATCCAGATCTTGAGGCAGGCAAACACACCTTAAATCCGGGCCTCACCCTTGGCAGGAAGTCTATATAAGGACATGGAATAAGGAAGATTTTGCTCTTTGCCTGCTTAACAGCACATCCATCTCTTCATTGGCATAGGAGCCTACTTCTTTGAGAATCTGTCATGCACAGAATACCACTTGAGACACTCATCCTTGTGGGACTGGGTAACTACTATATTTCTTGAACTAACTAGTCATTGTTGAATTAGCTAGACTACAGCGTAGAAGATCTAATAAATTCCCTTACTGAAAGACAGAGAGAGACGGAGAGAGGGAGTGGAAGACAGAGTGAGAAAGAGAGTTTCATTTCATAAGTTTTGTGACTCTAGCAAACCCTGACTAATAGAAAGTTCTAATAATATCAACACATCAACCTCCTTTGGTACTTACCAGTTTGAGACAATGCATGTGGACTCTTCCACATCTAAAGTTCCCCCAGATACCCTCAATCACATGAGCATAGTCTCCACTCTCTCAGAGAAACTATGGTCCTTCAGTTGTTCTGATTAAAGACAATTCTGCTTCAAAGAGATTGGTCTCCGCTTTTTTTCCCCCACCTTAATCAATCCTGTCCTAACATGGAGGGTCAGCTATGGGGTTATATTTTCAATAGTTTCCAGATGAGAAAACTTTTTACCCTCTGAAGTAGGAAAGGAACATTATTACACCAGGCTCTAGAAACTTTTGTTATATGGAGATGGGAGACGAATAAGAAAGTGAACATTTCGAAGAAGCCCCCAATGTAGAAAGTGGTTCTGATGATTTGCCTGTGAACATTGATGATCCTGTTAACCAGTTGATTCTTGATCAACCAATAAAGATGTTATGACCAATGAGTTGGATGGAATAGGTGAGACTTCCAGTCCCCTCCCCTCCCCACCTCCACATACAGAGAGAGAGAGAGAGAGAGAGAGAAAGAGAGAGAGAGAGAGAGAGAGGGAGGGAGGGAGAGGGAGAGGGAGAGGGAGAGAGAAAGAGAGAGAGAGGCTAGCAGATGCAGGGAGGAGAGAAAGTTTTATCTTGCTTCAGAGAGAGGAGCCAGCAGTCATGTGAGACCTAGGGTGGAGTGGACATTGGCCATTTCTCATACTGGGCCTGGGGTAGCAGACAGGATTTTAGAAACATAATTAAGCTGAGAGCAGATATTGAACTAGGACTAAAGATAACAGAGTAACTGACTTGAGGACAGAGAGGTATTGAGCTGGGAGTGAAGAGAAAGTCAAGTTAGCCAACAGAGGCTTAGAAGAGTCTGGCCATTGATCTATAGCATATCAAAGATAAGCTAATGTGTGTGTGTGTGTGTGTGTGTGTGTGTGTGTGTGTGTGTCTTTCATCCACAGATCTGAGAGAACATGGGTGGGGCTGGTAGCATGGTCTGTCCGGAGTTAAAGCAGACAGCAAAAACTACATCCTATACCCCACCTCTGTACTTGAGTGTTTATGTATTCTTTCTTCAGTGCTTTGATGCATTTCAATTACTACTTAATTATGCTATTGCCTAACATCTGTATCAATAATATGATCAACCATGCCATGAAACTGATATATATGTACCTGGGTGGTATTCTCTTCCAAATTCTTGGCTCAGCAGAAAATTTTAGAATAATTTCCTATTATTCTCCTTCACAACTAAGGTTATTGAGTGCCTCCATTCTCATAAAAGTTCTTTCAAACTCAATTGTTTTCTGTGTGTAGGTTAGGATTATTCTTTCCTTAAATTATCAACTTTGGCTATCCATGCAAAAATGATTGGTTTGAAGTTGACATGTGGGTATATTCTCTAGAGCACAGATTAAGAACATTTCATCCTGGACCTTTGAGAACAATGGGCTGACTGATTGACTCCGCTGGAGGACAATGAAAGGCCCTGTATGCAGGGTGGCAGCTTTCTGGTCCCTGTGATGTTTTTCTTCACAGATGGAGGTTTATCTTGTACTTACACGCTTGTCTCCCAGCTCCATTGGATCTACTTCTATCCTGGCAGCTGTCACAGATAGTCTCTGCAAATGGAAGTGTGATGCTTACTATCTAAGACAGTTCTCAGAGTATTTGTCATTGTTTCTACAGTGAGTCACTATACAGTCTATTTGGAGAAGAGAAGGAGGAATGGGCCCTGAGAGTATAATTGAAATAATTTAGTGGAGGTAGAAAAGAAAGCCTTTTGATTCTGGAAAATACCATACTACCTTATACAGATTTAGTGATAGAAGAGTGCTTTGTGTTTTCAGAGTGAAAATTACAGTGACATTGTAAGCTGTAATGAGCCTAAGAAATCACATCACACTGAAGCTTAGGACATTATGGTCTTGTATAGTATTGAGTAGTCTACGTATTTAATCAAATGCATCATACCAAAAAATCCATTAAAAAAATCTAAAGAATTAAAAACTTTTGGTATGTCTGTGTTTCTGTGTGAGTGTATATAATGTTTGTACATGTACAGATGAATATGTGTGCAGGTGTACACATGCATGTGTATGGAATCCAGTGTTCAATCATTTATTATATGTTTAATTTTGGTGAATATTCCATTTGTTGAACAAAGTGATAAACTTAGTTGATAACATATTTTTAGAGTATAGCAATACCCTCATCTGCATATCTTTATTCTCCTTCTTCAATTTTTCCTCTTCCAAAACATTTACCTTGTATTTTCACATAATATTTTTGTACATAGAGATAGATAGATAGCAGATAGGTATGTATGTTGGTAGACAGAAAGATGATAGACATACTGGCTACTCGAAAGACAAAAATTTCTGTGTTAGAAGGATGTTTAGAATTTTCATTTTGCCTAGAGACAAGCACAGCTCTACCCTAGGTTATAAATACCATTATCGGAATTGACCTTGGTATCACAAAGGCATAAAGTGGATCTAAAAATGGAAACAGGTGGTGGGAAAGTAAACACTGCTGCTCTAAGACCAGGTAAATTGAGCTTCATTTACAGCTATGGAAAATCAAGGCCAGTCACCTAATTATTTTCTTAAGGGGAGTTTAAATACATTTGTTTGGGTACGAATTAGATGATTTTTTCAAATCCTGGAAAATCAAAAGATTCCCCCTCAAAATTACCACTTTAAAAGAGAAGCAACTGCCCTTCGGCCCCTGCCTGGTCCCTGGGACTGGAGCAGACACAGAGTCGGTCTCCTCCTGTCCTGTGGAGAAACTGAATCCTGAGTCATCCAGGAGCCACTGCACTCAGAGCAGCTGGTAAGAACTCCATCTCACTCCCTAAGCCCCAGAAATACATCTGGGAGCCAGGGACATCCTGGGCACAGCAGCTACCCAAACCCCGCCCCTCCGGAATTCCACTTCCCTTCGGCCCCTGCCTGGTCCCTGGGACTGGAGCAGACACAGAGTTGGTCTGCTCCTGTCCTGTGGAGAAACTGAATCCTGAGTCATCCAGGAGCCACTGCACTCAGAGCAGCTGGTAAGAACTCCATCTCACTCCCTAAGCCCCAGAGATACATCTGGGAGCCAGGGACATCCAGGGCACAGCAGCTACCCAAACCCCGCCCCTCCGGAATTCCACTTCCCTTCGGCCCCTGCCTGGTCCCTTGGACTGGAGCAGACACAGAGTCGGTCTGCTCCTGTCCTGTGGAGAAACTGAATCCTGAGTCATCCAGGAGCCACTGCACTCAGAGCAGCTGGTAAGAACTCCATCTCACTCCCTAAGCCCCAGAAAAACATCTGGGAGGCAGGGACATCCAGGGCACAGCAGCTACCCAAACCCCGCCCCTCCGGAATTCCACTTCCCTTCGGCCCCTGCCTGGTCCCTTGGACTGGAGCAGGCACAGAGTCGGTCTGCTCCTGTCCTGTGGAGAAACTGAATCCTGAGTCATCCAGGAGCCACTGCACTCAGAGCAGCTGGTAAGAACTCCATCTCACTCCCTAAGCCCCAGAAATACATCTGGGAGCCAGGGACATCTAGGGCACAGCAGCTACCCAAACCCTGCCCCTCCGGAATTCCACTTCCCTTCGGCCCCTGCCTGGTCCCTGGGACTGGAGCAGACACAGAGTAGGTCTGCTCCTGTCCTGTGGAGAAACTGAATCCTGAGTCATAGAGAAGTCACTACACTCAGAGCAGCTGAAACTGAATTCTGAGTCATCAGGGACCCACTGCACTCAGAGCAGCTGGAGCCACTGCACTCAGAGCAGCTGACACAGAGTTGGTCTGCTCCTGTCCTGTGGAGAAACTGAATCCTGAGTCATCTAGGAGCCACTGCACTCAGAGCAGCTGAAACTGAATCCTGAGTCATCGAGAACCCACTGCACTCAGAGCAGCCGAGGAGCCACTGCACTCAGAACAGAAGGATTACCAGATCCAAGAGGTGGCCTGAGTCCCAGGAGTTCTTCCACCCGGGAGATTAGGGGCATAAGACCACAGAGACCTCTGGACTCCGAGGAGCTCTGCAATAAGCAAGATAACTGGAAATACAGATTCCAATCTTACACAGAGAGGGCAGGTACCACTAGAGTTACCCAGATGGCGAAAGGCAAGCGCAAGAACATAAGCAACAGAAACCAAAGTTTCTTGGTATCATCAGTGCCCAGTTCTCCCAATATAGCAAGCCCTGAACACCCCTTCACACCTGAAAAGCAGGATTCAGAATTAAAATCACTTCTCATGATGATGATAGAGGATTATAAGAAGGAATTAAGTAACTCCCTTAAAGAAATACAGGAGAGTACAAGTAAACAGATAGAAGCCCTTAAAGAGGAATCACAGAAATCCCTTAAAGAAATGCAAGAAAACACAAAGAAGGAATTAAACAAAAACATTCAGGATCTGAAACTGGAAATAGAAACAATAAAGAAAGTTCAAAGGGAGACAACCATGGAGATAGAAAACCTAAGAAAGAGATCAGGAGTCACAGACGCAAGCATCACCAACCGAATACAAGAGATAGAAGAGAGAATCTCAAATGCAGAAGATACGGTGGAAAATATTGACACAGTTGTCAAAGAAAATGCAAAACGCAAAAAACTCCTAACTCAAAACATCCAGGAAATCCAGGACACAATGAGAAGACCAAACCTAAGGATAATAGGTATAGATGAGAATGAAGATTCCCAACTTAAAGGGCCAGTAAATATCTTCAACAAAATCATTGAGGAAAATTTCCCTAACCTAAAGAACAAGATGCCCATAAACATACAAGAAGCCTACAGAACACCAAATAGACTAGACCAGAAAAGAAATACCTCCCGTCACATAATAATCAAAACATCAGATGCACAAAACAAAGAAAAAATACTAAAAGCAGTAAGGGAAAAAGGTCAAGTAACATATAAAGGCAGACCTATAAGAATTACACCAGACTTCTCACCAGAGACTATAAAAGCCAGAAGAGCCTGGACGGACATCATACAGACCCTAAGAGAACACAATTGCCAGCCCAGATTACTATACCCAGCAAAACTCTCAATCAATATAGATGGTGAAACCAAGATATTCCATGACAAAACCAAATTTGCACAATATCTTCCCACAAACCCAGCACTTCAAAGGATAATGGATGGAAAACGCCAACACAAGGAGGGAAACTACAACCTAGAAAAAGCAAGGAAGTAATCTTCCAACAACCCCAAAAGAAGATAACTATACAAACATAACTTTACCTCTAATAACAAAAATAACAGGAAGCCACAATCATTTTTCCTTAATATCTCTTAACATCAATGGTCTCAATTCCCCAATAAAAAGACGCAGACTAGCAGACTGGATACACAAACAAGACCCAGAATTTTGCTGCATACAAGAAACACACCTCAGTGACAAAGACAGACACTACCTCAGAATAAAAGGGTGGAAAACAATTTTCCAAGCCAATGGTCCCAAGAAACAAGCTGGAGTAGCCATTCTAATATCAAATAAAATCGACTTCCATCCAAAATTAATCAAAAAAGATAAGGAAGGACACTTCATACTCATCAAAGTAAAAAGCTACCAAGGTGAACTCTCAATTCTGAACATCTATGCCCCAAATGCAAGGGCACCTACATACATAAAAGAAACTTTACTAAAGCTCAAAACACACATTACACCTCACACAATAATAGTGGGGGATTTCAACACCCCACTCTCAGCAATGGACAGATCATGGAAACAGAAACTAAACCGAGACACTTTGACATTAACAGAAGTTATGAACCGAATGGACTTAACAGACATCTATAGAACATTTCATCCTAAAACAAAAGAATATACCTTTTTCTCAGCACCTCATGGTACCTTCTCCAAAATAGACCATATAATTGGTCACAAAACAAGCCTCTACAGATACAAAAAGATTGAAATAATCCCTTGCCTCTTATCAGATCACCATGGAATAAGACTGGTCTTTAATAATGACAAAACCAATGGAAAACCCATGTGCACATGGAAACTGAACAACTCTCTACTCAATGATGACTTGGTCAAGGAAGAAATAAAGAAAGAAATTAAAGACTTTTTAGATTTCAATGAAAATGAGGACACATCATACCAAAACTTGTGGGACTCCATGAAGGCAGTGCTAAGAGGAAAACTCATAGCTCTAAGTGCCTACAAAAAGAAACTGGAAAGAGCACACACTAACAAGTTGACTCCACAACTAAAAGCCCTAGAACAAAAAGAAGCAAATACACCCAGGAGGAGTAGAAGGCAGGAAATAATCAAACTCAGGGCTGAAATCAACCAAATAGAAACTGAAAGAACAATACAAAATATCAATAAAACCAGGAGTTGGTTCTTTGAGAAAATCAACAAGATAGATAAACCGTTAGCCAGATTAACCAGAGGGCACAGAGAGAGTATCCAAATTAATAAAATCAGAACTGAAAAGGGAGACATAACAACAGAAACGGAAGAAATTAAAAAAATCATCAGATCCTACTACAAAGGCCTATACTCAACAAAACTGGAAAACCTGGATGAAATGGACAATTTCCTAGACAGATACCAGGTACCAAAATTAAACCAGGAGCAGATAAACCATCTAAATAGTCCCATAACCCCTCAGGAAATAGCAGCAGTCATTAAAAGTCTCCCCACTAAAAAAAAGCCCAGGACCAGATGGTTTTAGTGCTGAATTCTATCAGACCTTCAAGGAAGACCTAATACCAATTCTCTTCAAACTATTCCACAAAATAGAGACAGAAGGAACACTACCCAATTCGTTCTATGAAGCTACAATTACACTCATTCCCAAACCCCACAAGGACCCAACAAAGAAAGAGAACTTCAGACCAATCTCCCTTATGAACATCGATGCAAAAATACTCAATAAAATTCTAGCAAACCGAATCCAAGACCACATCAAAACAATCATCCATCATGATCAAGTAGGTTTTATCCCAGGAATGCAGGGATGGTTCAATATTCGGAAATCCATCAATGTAATCCACTATATAAACAAACTTAAAGAAAAAAACCATATGATTATCTCACTAGATGCTGAGAAAGCATTTGACAAAATTCAACATCCCTTCATGATAAAAGTCTTGGAAAGATCAGGAATTCAAGGCCCCTACCTAAACATAGTAAAAGCAATTTACAGCAAACCAGTAGCCAACATCAAGCTAAATGGAGAGAAACTTGAAGCAATCCCACTAAGATCAGGGACTAGACAAGGCTGCCCACTCTCCCCCTACCTATTCAATATAGTACTGGAAGTCTTAGCCAGAGCAATTAGACAACAAAAAGAAGTCAAAGGGATACAAATAGGAAAGGAAGAAGTCAAAATATCGCTATTTGCAGATGATATGATAGTATACTTAAGTGACCCCCAAACTTCCACCAGAGAACTCCTAAACCTGATAAACAACTTCAGCAAAGTGGCTGGTTATAAAATCAACTCAAACAAATCAGTAGCCTTCCTCTACATGAAAGATAAACAGACTGAAAAAGAAATTAGGGAAATGACACCCTTCACAATAGTTGCAAATAATATAAAATACCTTGGTGTGAATCTAACCAAGCAAGTGAAAGACCTGTATGACAAGAACTTCAAGTCTCTGAAGAAAGAAATTGAAGAAGATCTCAGAAGATGGAAAGATCTCCCATGCTCATGGATTGGCAGGATTAATATAATAAAAATGGCCATCTTGCCAAAAGCAATCTACAGATTCAATGCAATCCCCATTAAAATCCCAACTCAATTCTTCACAGAGTTAGAAAAGGAAATTCTCAAATTCATATGGAATAACAAAAAACCTAGGATAGCGAAAACTATTCTCAACAATAAAAGAACTTCGGGAGGAATCACCATCCCTGACCTCAAGCTGTACTACAGAGCAATAGTGATAAAAACTACCTGGTATTGGTACAGAGACAGGCAGGAAGATCAATGGAATAGAATTGAAGACCCAGAAATGAACCCACACTCCTATGGTCACTTGATCTTTGACAAAGGAGCTAAAACTGTCCAGTGGAAAAAGGACAGCATTTTCAACAAATGGTGCTGGTTCAACTGGAGGACAACATGTAGAAGAATGAAAATTGATCCATTCTTATCCCCTTGTACAAAGCTCAAATCTAAGTGGATAAAGGACCTCCACATAAAACCAGATACACTGAAACTAATAGAAGAGAAGGTGGGGAAAAGCCTCGAATACTTGGGCACAGGGGAAAAGTTCCTGAACAGAACTCCAATGGCATATGCTCTAAGATCGAGAATTGACAAATGGGACTTCATAAAATTGCAAAGTTTCTGTAAGGCAAAGGACACTGTCAATAGGACAAAACGACAACCAACAAATTGGGAAAAGATCTTTACCAATCCTTCATCTGATAGAGGGCTAATATCCAATATATACAAAGAACTCAAGAAATTAGACTCCAGGCAACCAAATTACCCTATTAAAAAATGGGGTATAGAGCTTAACAAAGAATTTTCAACAGAAGAAACTCGAATGGCCGAGAAGCACCTAAAGAAATGCTCGGCATCCTTAGTCGTCAGGGAAATGCAAATCAAAACAACCCTGAGATTCCATCTCACACCAGTCAGAATGGCTAAGATTAAAAACTCAGGTGATAGTAGATGCTGGCGAGGGTGTGGAGAAAGAGGAACACTCCTCCATTGTTGGTGGGACTGCAAGATGGTGCAACCACTTTGGAAATCAGTGTGGCGGTTCCTCAGAAAATTGGACATAGCATTACCCGAGGATCCAGCTATACCACTCCTAGGCATATACCCAGAAGGTGCTCGAACATATAATAAGGACATATGCTCAACTATGTTCATAGCAGCCTTATTTATAATAGCCAGGAGCTGGAAAGAACCCAGATGTCCTTCAACTGAGGAATGGATTAAAAAAATGTGGTATATTTACACAATGGAGTATTACTCAGCTATTAAAAACAATGAATTTGAGAGGTTCCTAGGTAAATGGATGGAACTAGAAATTATCATACTGAGTGAGGTAAGCCAATCACAAAAGAACACACATGGTATTCACTCACTGATTATTGGATATTAGCCCAGAACCTTAAAATGCCCAAGATGCAACTCACAGGCCACATGAAGTCCATAAAGAAGGAAGACCAAGTGGGGGTGATTCGGTCCTTCTTAGAAGGAGCAACAAAATACTCAAGGGAGCAAATATGGAGACAAAGCGAGGGACAAAAACTGAAGGAGGGGCCGTCTGAAGACCTTTCCACCTGAGTATCCATCCCATGTGCAGTCACCAAAGGTAGATGCTGATGTGGAAGTCAGGAAGTGCATGCTGATAAGAGCCTGATATGGATGTCTCCTCAGAGGTCTTCAAGAGTCTGACATATTCAGAGGCAGATGCTCACAACTAGCCATTGAAGTGATCATGGGGTTCTCAATGGAGGAGTTAGAGTGAAGACTGAAGGAGCTGAAAGGATTTGTGGCCCCATGAGGAGAGCAACAATACCAACCAACCACAGCTCCCAGGGTCTAAACCACCAGCCTGGGAGCACTTATGGAGGGATCCAGGGCCTTAGCTGAATATATAAGAGTGGAGGGCCCTGCTGGGCATAGGTGGAAGATGAGATCCTTGACCTCATGAAGGCTGGACGCCCCAGGGGGTGGGAGTTTTGAGGGTGGGGAGGTGGGAGTGGGGGGGTAGATAGAGGTTACATCCACAAAGAAGAAGGAGGAGGTGTGAGGGGATTGGGGGTTCCTGGGTGGGTGGGGGATGGGGTAAGGGGACAACATATGAAATGTAAATAAAACATCCAATAAAAAAAAAAAAAAGAGAAGCAACTGATTAAATAATTATATAACCAGTTAGTCCGATCATTTTGTCAGACATGAACAACAGATTTTTTTAAGTACTGATATAAATTTTCAAGTAAATTCTTTATCCTAAACTTCTCGAGCACCTGCTTTGTGCAAGGTCAGACTACATTTGGAGTTGTCTCATGTTGTGTAGCCATGTTCTGTGAATTGCAGCGTTCATTTCTAGAGGAGGACATAGAGGCTCATAAGACCCTGGAAGCTAATGACATATACAATGCTGGAGAAGCTCAGAAAGTTACAAGATTCACAAGGATCCTTTCCAAAGCTATTAAGACAGGAGAAAGTGTTGGGGAGAGGAGATTCTTTCCAACAGAGTTGACTGAGAACTGTTCATGGAGCTACAAGGATACAGCTTTTGGGAGTCTATCTGTGCTTGGGTAGATGTTTTAGTTACCTCTGATTTTCCTATGCTCATATAAGTGTCCCCAACAAATTCATTGGTTCACCAAGCTGGATTTTAATGAAGTTGCTGTTGTATGAACCTTCCCTGAGTGCTATATCCAAGGTGAATAGAGTTTCTTATTGTCCCAGGAAAAATTACACAGCATACTCAGTGGAGAGTTTATGAAGAATGAAATGATAGTAGATGCTGTAGATAAGTAGAAAAATTAGTTTGTACAGACACCTCAAATAAGAACCCAGAGACACAAGTATTGTACCTATAGTCTTGTAGCTTTACAGTGTAATCCTAGGTTTGCTGTCTGTATTTCAAGTTCACAAAGGTCAAGTGAATATGAATAAAGGTCAGGTCACTGTGGGTTGCAAGCCAACTGGTATCACTGTTTATGCATCAGACAAGATTCTTTTATCTTTTCTGAATGGATTCAGAAAGTGTGAGCATCCTTCAAAGGAAAAAGACAGATAGCAGCATGGTCACCTATGGTGATACTCTAGAAAAAACTATGAAGCACACAGGATTAGATGGATATCTACCTCAACTTGGTTTTCTTGCAAGTATTTCATTTAGATACTATAGAAACTTAAAGACATGTTTTTCATGGATTGGAATAATTTATTAATAAGTTATTCTACTGGTATTAGGACTAGAACTACACAAACTGTAATTACTTGAAGATGAAGACTAAGTCAAAAGTTGGGGAACTTGAAGAAAGGCATGACATCTGCCATGAAGGAGTTTATACATGAATATAATTAACAATTAATTGTGTAAACAGCTTCCCTATCATGTAGACCATACAAAAAGAATTTTAGAGAAAGGGGTGGAGTTCTCTCCAACCTAAAAGTAGAAAAACAGTGTAAGAATTAAGGGTTTCAGGATGAAAATGACATCATAGCTACAAGAGAAATCAAAAGGCCTTTCAGAGCTAGTATGAGGCTTACAGAGAGCATCCAAGTTGACACAGGGCTGGGTAATCCCACCTGTTACTTGGAACTGACTCTTCTCTGGTCCTAAAATGCCCCTTATTCTTCAATAAAGATAATAACAATGTAGAATGCTCATCAAACCTACTCATGTTGACTGAGTACAATCAAGGTAGGTGAAAACAAAAGACCATAATAATGCATGGATGGGACAGCCTTTTGTAGGTAGTAAGAGAAAAAGGCTCATGGAAAAAAACTAAAAGTTGTTCAAATATATTGCAATGAGAAAAGAAGCTTTGATTTCAAGGAAGATTAAGGATCAAACAGATTAAGAGTGTAACAGTGAAGAAGATGAATAAGAGGGCTGTTTCAGGGGCGAAGATAAGATAACCAAGAAGACAGATAAGAGGAAGGACAGAGCTCTGGATCAGTGATAAGAAGAAATCTGTTCACCTCCTTACACAATCCCTCACACCACAGCCCTTGAGGAACATATATATATATTATTATATGGCTATATATTTTTACTCCTGAGTCTAATTTTAACAAATTTTATTATGAGTAAAGACGGCTGTTAACAAGATGATTCTGGCTAAGAGACTACCCCAGGTCCCATAGACAAGTAACTGGGGCAAAGTGATTTCTTGGTAGCTGTAATAAAGCTAATTTTCTGTAATGGTAAAAATCGAAGTTGATGGCTGAAATGTAGAAACAAGGAGAGCTTAGCATAGTTAACAGTCCCTGTGATACCTGTGGTCTTTGAGAGTCATGCAGCTAGGAAACCAATGGTTTACAGACACTCAGGTCAAGAACTAACAAAGATGGATTTAGAGATGGGAAAGGTGAACTTCAAACACTCCTAAGTCAGTGAGTAACACATATACAGCCTCTGCTCATCTCTTTAGTTGGGTAGGAGGATGACAATAGATCCTGTCAATCCTTCATTGGCTTGTCCCATGACAACTCAGAGAACTAAACAATTTCAATAGAGGTTACATCAGATTTTTGTCCAATTTTTGCTGTTGACACCTATAAAACCCCAGACAAGAAAAAATGACAACTTCTGTCCCTCTCTTTGAAGCTTCCTAAAGTTTATATCATTTCTTCTTAATTTATCACTTTTCTCTAATAATAATTAATAAAGAATGATTCTACTTTGTGTGCACCCATGAGAATCAGCATTATTAATCTTTGCTGTGAGAGAACTAAAGCCTGCTGCACCAAGTTAATCGTTGGTGATAGTGAGTATTATGTACCTTAGGCTTTTGGGCCAGACATACCTGGGCTATAAAAGGATCAATCACATCCCCAAACCTTCAATCAATAGTAGCCTCAAAATTATAAGAGTGGTCTGAGAAAAGACATTTCCCTTTTTGCTGATGGTGTCCTTTAGACGTCTAGACACAGACGTCTTACTGCTCATTGTAAGTTCATTGTACTGCATTAAAGTGAATAAGGAAGTGAGTACTTATTCTTCTAAATATTATTAAGCACATCATTATTGTTTTTGCAAATGTATAAGGATATCTCATCATCCTTTCCCAGAACTGCTTACAATTATGCAGAGAAAGAGACCTTATATATCATTGGCATAACTAGGAAAAGTATCTGTGATATTCAATATTGAAAAATAATTTTTGTCAAATAATTTAGTAAACTTGTCACACTTTTCCCAAAAATTTCAATTTTCTTTGAAAATTTCATGCATGTATCCAATGTATACAATTTGAGCATCCCTCATTTATTCATTGTAACTTTTTCCAGGAGTCACCAACACACCTTCCTCCCACCTTCTTACCCTTCTTTCATTTAATTGTTTGCACATCTGCTTATTTGTTTATTTATTATCCATTAAATATATATCTTTTGTTTTAGTAATTATAATTACATCATATTCTTCCCCTTTTTATTCTCCCATACCCCATACACTTCCATTCATTCTTCCTTGCTCTCTCAAATTTATGGCTTCGCATTTCATTAATTGATATATATATATATATATATATATATATATATATATATATATATGCACAGACATGTATATTCCTACATAAATAATTATATGTCATTTGGTCTGTAGAGTGTTACTATCCACTGAGAATAATTGGTGTTGTCCATGTGTACATGGACACTGGATCATCCTCCACCGAGGCATGGAGAATCTCCCAATGGCCTTACTCCTAAAGAAAGTGACTCTTCCTTCCCTGGTAACCATTAACTACAATAACTCCACAGCTACATTTCAGCCTTAGAGCCCACAAACCTTGTTATTATGCTGAAAATAGTCATACTCCTTACATTGCAATATCTGGTTTCCAATTTGAAAACCAGAGAGGGAAAAATATTTCAGTCAGAAGCTTTTGCTTAAAACAGGAAAAGGCAGAAATCTCATCTACTAAAACTATAACAACCACAAAAATATAATCTTTATGTCTTGGTGGAGAAAACTAGCCAGGGAAGGAGAAAAGCCAGCTGTGGCCAAGAAGGAATAGTCTCATGATTGTTAAAGGAAGGTGAGTTGAAGAGAGGAAACGTGGGAATCTAAAGTCAGATTTCCAAATTGTTGATTTTGCATCATAAATTTTGGGATCCATTTTAATTCATGGCATTATGGTGCTTAGTCCAAGTGGACAACTTTTTGAAGCCTATGCGTTGTAATAGCTTTATTCTGACTAATAAAGGTGATCATTTACAAGAAACTCGTTGGGTAGTTGAAAGTAGAAGAGTGAAAATTTTGATGCTTTTATGCAGAACTGGAATAAGAGTGCTCTTTGCTAGAAATAGTGCTTCAATTACCCAACTCTAATGCTGAGTAGGAGAAATTCTGATAAATGCCATGGGGGGGTGGTAATATTCAATTGAGCATGCTTTAGAAGCGTATGTACAACCAGTTCCTAAGCAAACAGGAATGAGCATCAGGCCAGAGCAGGTTAGTGGCTGTAGTTGGGAGTTCTGCCATGTGGACCTTGGGAATCATATGAAATGAAAATATTAGAGTATTAGAAACATTAATATTAGAACATTAAAATATTAGAAAATATTAATAGCTAATATCTCATGACAAATGCATATTTGAAATTTTCCTGCCTTCTTGGAAAATAATTTGCAGAACATGTGGCATTCCTGTCAGGAATCAGGAAATATTTACCACAAGTTTGCTGCTAGTCAGAGTATTTATTACGTAGTGAAGGTTTGTCCTTTTCATGATAAAAATGTTCACTGCAGAGCATGAAATTAAATACAAAGCATCCTCATTAACATAGCCAATCTGGTAAATAATGTCTTGTAGGGAAATTGTCTTATTAATTAATAATTAAGGCTTTTACTCAACAAAATGTTAAGACTCTTAGTCTTAGAAATGAGAAATTTTCCATCATCTATTTTTCTTTGTTTCCATTTTTCTTTTATTTGCCTGTATACATATAAAATCAATAATATGATATAAAATATAATAAAAATATAATAAATGATATAAAAATATAATAAATTTCATAGATGAATCAGGCTCTTCTCAGTTTTAAGTTTCATTCTAGTGTCATGCCCTAAATTTGAATTCCTCTTTGCTTCAATGAAGAACAAAAACCACAGATTTTCTTGTTCTTTACTGGTGCTAGAGATGCTAGGAGCCTTCTAGATAAGAAAGAATATAGATATGATTAATTCAGCCTTTGTATGATGGCTATGGTAGGTATCTCAAACTCATAGCAATACGTCAAATGTTGCATTCTTCTCTCCCTCATGGTTCCTGTCTGTTCTCTATTATAGAATAGGGAGCAGATTTCTATTATCTCTCAGTTACCACGGGGATTTATTCTTCATTATTTGGAAGGATCCTACCATAGGCTTAGAAGGATAATACATCATATGTATTGATAATTGGACAAGTGACCCATGTGTTCTAGGTCCAGGCAATTATGGCTTTAAGTGTAAGCTAAAATTATATTCAGAATGTGCAATTATAAAGAACATAGTCTTGTATCCAAAGAATAAATTACCTTAGATTTGTTAAGAAAAGTCTACAAACATATATTTTCTGTGTTTATAATTATTAGTGTTTATAATACAGTGTGTCCATGTTACTGATATTTCAGAAACATCTTCCTAGTCATTAACTAAAGTATAAAAAGCTCCCAAAATGTTTCCTGCTTATATTTTCTGATAAGTTTATAAAGTTTGTAATTACTTAAAAAAGCTAAGTTTGACAAGATTTGTGTTTATTTAAATCTCCACCTGCTTTGAAGATTTTTTTATCAACTCACGACTCTAGTTAAATTAATAATTATTGTTTAAGGTTATTATGGCATAAGAAATACCTTCCATATATGACTAAAATGTGTAAATAGGTAAAATATGTAGATATCAGAAAGCATATTGCCTGCCAAAACTTTATCTAGATGCTGTACACAGGTTAGAAATAAAATTCACTACGTCCTTTTCAAAACTGGTGAAGCTGATGTTTTTGATTATCAACATCCAAAAATGTAGAGGCTGGGATGAAGAAGAATAACAAGTCTAAGAGACAGCTGACATTTGGAATCGTGTCCTCTTAAGTTATCAAAACCTGGAGATCCCAGAATTCTATTGAAAAATAAAAAATCCAACAACTTCAGTAAGTCACATGATCCAAGTCTATGAATACATCAGAGACTGGGCTGTAACTAATGTAAATTCTGCAAAAAAAATAATGAAATGGAGAAACATTCCTGGTGTGTCTAAGTGAAGCCCCTTGATCTATAAGACTGCTTTGTTGCTAAGGGATGCACAACAAGCTCACCATCCAGCCCTTGGAGTATCCTCTAAGGATACTTAACTGACCCTAAAAATAAAAAAAATATATAAAAAATAAAAAAAGTCTCAAGTATCCACTGGGTAAGTACAACCAAGAACTAGAGAAACTGATGAGATTACAAAGTAAAAGGGTTAAGACAGATCTAAAGAGGGATTCTTAACACTGTGCTAGCTACTGGAGGATCTACTTTAAAATAACAGCAAAGGACTTAACGGTCAATAAACAATACTGACAAATTCTTATACCCTCTAACTTTTTTTTGCAAGTCTGAAAGTCTAGATTATCAATCCCATGAGTTTCTCCAAAAATGACCTTCATCCTTTTCCAATACATCACCATTTTACGCTTAATATCATTTCAGATATGGGCTGTTTCCATGTATGACAAATGCTCTAGAATCCTTACTTGATTCTAAACCTTTCCTTCTTGATTCAACATTTTTTTTTCTAATTTAAGTGCTTTCTTAATGTTCATTTGGGAAATTTGTAGACAGAGTTAGGTTCAAGTAAGGAACTAGGCATCATTGAAAACTGAAAGATGAAAAAAGGTCTAAATCTTTAAATAATATTTTTTACAATTTTTGAAAGACAAAGTAAACAATCTGAGATTCTCCGTTGTCAGATATTTATGTCATTGTACCAAATCCTAAATTGCAGTGATAAGTGCCCATTTGCCCCGTGCAACAAAAAAAAAAACTTAGAATATTTATTAGTAAACACACTTAGCAACCTACAAGAAAATCAATTAGTTTAAATTTATGTTACAAATATGAAAAGAACTCAGAAATGGGCCAACTTTTTTCACTACTGTGGATAATTGAGGCATTGAAAGTTAGAATCAATTGGAATTGACGAAAACAGATCTTTACCTCCTATGTAAAAGATATTTAGGGAAATTAATTAATTAATTAATTATTAAAAAAATATAGGCTGCTTATCTCTAGTCGCTTCTCCAGAGTACACATGCCACCAAATTTTCCAAGTCAAGTAGCCTCCAACAAACAACTCATATAACCATCAAGAAAGTTTAGATATATCTCATGATGCAAAGTAAAAATACTAAGTTTTGATAATAGTTGCTCTATGCTCAGCTGTAGTCTCTTATTCTGGTAACTTCTTTAAATCACACATGATCACAATGATAAACAAAAAGTCATTTCAAGAATTCATAAATCTTGACACCTATGAAGACATGTCCCCTTAAATTAAAAAAAAAAAACATTTAGAAGAACACAATTCTACCAGCCATGTCTGGGGATTCTCAATGTCCCTTGATCAGTTGGAAAACTTGAACCATGTAAGGTCGATTAAAGACAGTCATTTGGCTTAACCAGCTTCTGCTGATTTTAAAGCGAAGTTCTCAGATATTATCACATACCCAAACAACTGTCACAATTTCAAGGGGTTATATAACTAAGTTCAATTCTCTAGGATAAAGCCCCAATATATTTATATATAATTTCAGAAATGGATGTATCAAAGCTGTATTGATCAGTATAAACAATAACCAGCTTGCAATTTACCTTTAAAGGGGGCCATGGGGTCCCAACTAAGAGATGAAGCCCTACTGGGAGTCAATGGATGCTGAAAGAGAGAAGTATGTTCTTCCAAGGAAAAGTGTTTGCATGCATGGGTGATTCAATCCCAAGTGGTCATCCCTGAACACATGTACATACAAGCAATGTTAAACAGAATTAGTAGCATGGGTGTGTGTGTGTGTGTGTGTGTGTGTGTAAGCACAGTTGTAATGAATAAATATGGACTGTTATTTCTATAAAAACACATATTGCCCACATTCGGATCTATGGAAAGCAATGGAAAGTAGCCCGTAGCTAACTACATAGCTGAATCAATAGCAATATGATGCTGTTATCTATATCTTCCTCTGTTAACTCAAAATGCAAAGTTTGACTTTCATATATAAATGTCTAGTTTTCACACTCAGAGAAGACTCTGTCATGCTTTCATCCCAATCCTCAAAAATAAAAGTGTCAAGTGCATTATACAGTGTTGATACAGTAGGACTTGACCTGCTCATTTGTTGGGACCAAGGTAATGATCCTATTATTTGACTTGGCCATTGCATGATTGGTTCATTTGTACCCAACCACTTTCGATGTTTATCTTACCTTCTCTATGAAAGAATATCAGATTCTTCTATCAAAAGCGTTCCATTCATAGTATCTTTTATTTAGTTCAACATACTTTTGTTTCCTTACAGGATCTACTACAATTGAGCATTCATTGTTGTTTTTTTTTTTTTTACTTTGATTCTCCTTTCTACCAGAAAGTAATGTAAGTAAGACGAGCTGATAGTCCCTAGCTTTCTATACTGACTTAATTGCCAGAAATAACTGATTGAGTACAAAGTGGAATGAGAAGATATTAATGAGAATTTATGAGTTTTGTAAGCAGGCAGACTTTAATTAAAATTTTAACATGATCACTAGCATATTTGTTGTTTGTTTAGGCAAAGTGCTAAAACCTATTGATCCTTAGATTTCTCCTCTTAAGTAAACATCATTTGGAGATTAGGAATATGCAAATACTGCTATGTCACAAAACTAGATAACTACTATTTTCTCCCTGATTACTCATTTCTTTTCTCCTTGGCACTGGACCCATTCATCTAGAACTCTCAGTGATTGAATATTTGGACTCTAATGGCTCTATAGTTTGGGAGAATTAGCCCTGAATGCTTTTTCATTATTATTTTGAAACAACAACAAGTCCACAGCCTTCCTTATTTTGCTCGTGTTGAGTGTACACTGGTTGAATAACTTATCCACATTCTTACTGCAGTGCCAATCACCTGTCTAATCTTATCTGTTTCTACATGTTGCTTTTATTTACTAATGAGTGTGTGCTCCTTCTGTTGGTTCACTTAAGGCCAGGGAAAGGATGGGATTTAGAAATTACAACCTCTTGAGTCACTTTCCCTTCACTGGGTCCTAAGGATCAAGGATGGTTCACTGATTTTTAAGGTTCATTTTTTTAAAAATTTGGCAGGTGAGTAGGGCATTTATTTTGTTTCTGAATTACTCTGAATGGAGGCAATTACATGATTGACGGTGAATCATAGAAATGGAAGGTGGCTGTGAAGTTCCCATCAGCCTAGATTCCATTGGAGCCCTTGGTAGATTTCTTAATGGCAACACAGCACTTAGGATTTTTCCCCCTCAATCAACTCCCAAAATATATATGAAAAGTCTATTTGCACACTCTATATCCCTAAGAAAATACCACACTATATTCTCATAAAACCATTACTGTGCAATTCCAATATTTTCTCTAATACACAATTATTCTGGAAAATCTATAATAGTTAAACTATGCAAGTTACTATAAGTTATACTGCTGCAAATGCCATTTACAAATGGATACTATATGTCAAATTTAATATCTAGTATAATCATGCTGAACTTGAATTTAATGGTGGGGATATGTTCTAAGAAATACAACCTCAGACCGTTCATCATTAAGTGGACCTCATTCTCTATAGTTATATAAACCTATAAGGCAAAGTTCAAACAGTTGATATGACCACTTGATAAGAAAATTAATTTTCCTTACGTTAGCTTGATCATCACAGCAGTATGTGTAATAGATGTTTCTGACATTATTGGATGATACAAATTTTTAGCTTCATTATAATCTTTCAAGATGGCCCTTCTCTCTTACACACACACACACACACACACGCACACACACAAATGAATGAATGAACTATGTTTTGTTAAAATGTTGCTATGAGGTATATGGCAATTTTTCATATCTATTCACTTCATTCCATGAGGCATTCTATATGAGTTTATTATTCACAGTGTAAAAATGCTGAGTGTAACACAAAGAAATGCATTGACTAAGTTAAAACTATATGTAAATACCCAACTCAAAGTTCCTGCTTCCAAATTTCTGTTCACTGTACATTTTCTATATGGTGTCTGAGTCACTATTGCTCAGTAATTCCTGGTAAAGGGGAATCAACTACTTGAAAGAAAACATAAACAAATGAATAGAGATGTTGTTGAATATTCACAAGCAAAACAAAGCAGGACACAACACATTAAAATCTTAGAAAAGAAATGCTGGAAATTGAAAAGTCAGGGAATGCAAGTCCTCACAGACAATTATTTCCTCCATGATAAAGTTTTTCTCTGTAACTTCTCCTGTGAAGCTGGATGTAGCAGCATACTGCAAAAAGGGAGTTTCATGGACATGAAAAGGAATAATATTTTCTCTTCTGAGCATAGTAGCTGAAACAGAATTGCTAAGATTCAAAGAGATAGACAAGCCTAGCCTGGTGATGTTTTTGAGATTTCACTTTCATCATAGAACACCAGAGAATAGCATTATCTTCCTGAGTCATTTGTGTCTCAATGAAACCTCAAGGACAGATTGGAACTGAAAGCCAATACTCAGTTGATGATGCCAATTTTGTACAGGTGGGTTTTTTCTTAATTCACATTTTATATAAAAATAATTTGGAAATATATTTTTGGAAAAAATAAAATAGGCATTTTATTGTTTTGTAGCAGAGCATCCAGGCTTGAAGAATAAATAAAGACCAGGAACATGGGATGAGTGTCAAAATGAATTTTAAAGTATATATCTCTTGACTCTCAAATCAGTATTAATCCCACAGATGACATGGATAGTTCTTTCTTAGTTTGTTTTAGTATTCAGATTTTGTATTACAGTATTAAAATTGGGTCCCAACAGCATCACTAAAGAATAATATTTCATAACATACTGACTAATCGCCAATATTATCATAGACAAATTTGCATTGACTTTTCAGTCTTGGATTTTATTTAATTGATGTCCTTCTTGATGGTGAGTGATTTAATATATTCATCATATATATATATATATATATATATATATATTTAAATCTATATAT
>NW_021604912.1:1309529-1350632 GCF_004785775.1 Grammomys surdaster | reverse complement strand
ATATATATATATATATATATATTCATTGAGATAGAGTCTCATACTAAGTTATCCCCAAATCTGCTTTGTTTTCAAGCCTGGTCATGAGCAACGGATACACATACCTCAATCTCCCAAGAGCTGGGGATAATTATAGGTGTATAACCATTTGGCATAGTGTATGCTTCTCTGATTTATGTTATTCCAAACACAGGTGTTGATTATTGATGCCATTACCAGCTATGATTTGTTGCTCTGGGCCATTATGCAAACAAAAACAAACAAACAAACAAACAAAAACCCTGTAAGATCCAATTTTGATCTATCTATATAATATAACAATGGGAAAGTTCCCAGAGTTAAGTGAGTGGCTTCAAGAATGTTTACACACAGTGTAATCATCCAGCTCCAGTTCAGATAAAATATCAGAAGGGATCCCGAGCTGCTCCACAGTCAATGACAGACTTCTGCTGAGTGGTAACCAGTGTTTAGATTGCTTTCTCTCCTGATTTGTGTCTTGCTGTTTTGAAATAGTATGTGTATGGAATGTCATGCACTCTACTGTGTCTCTTTCCATCCCTCAATGTCTCTGTGATTCTTCCTTGTGATTGCTTGAATCAGAAGTTTCTCTCTTCAATTGATGAGTTGGTAAGATTCCACTGCATGATAAAAACACAATTTATTTTCTCATCTTCCTGTTGATGGGGATTTGAGGGTTTTTTTTTCCAATTTGGGATAATGAGCATGTCTTCTGGGGAGCATCCATCCATGCATACATACATAAAGTTAGTGAGGTAGAGGTAAAGCATTCTTTTTATTTCACAGATAGTTTTATCTTTCCTATGTATTAACCATATACATTGAATGGAATTGTTCTGTATTTCTGTCAATGTGTGTTAAAATTTTCATTGTATATTTAATTTGTATTTCCTTAATAACTACTGTTTTAATCTCTTTATTTGCTTATTTACCATATTGATGCCAATATTTGATAATTATCTGCTATTTTGTCTGGGTTGGGTTACACATTTTCTCTTTATTTTAATTCGCAGGATTTTTTTTTTTAAAAATCTACAATTACTCACGACTTTTGTAGCATATATACACTAAAATACACTTTCTCAGGTCATGTCTTTCATTATCACATTCTTAGTGATGCACTTTGAAAATTAGAAGCTCTAAATATGTTTTGCAGTGAAGATAATCAATTATTTAAGGTTAATGCTTCTTCTGTTATGTTTAGTAATTATCTAACCAATATTCAATGAATGTCTCCTACAAAATATTTGATATTTAGTTCCATAATTTATGCTGATGAGTTGGTTGCCAGATTTCCATATTGTGTAACAGTCCAGATCCATTATTTTTCTCATATGGATGTAAATACTGTAAATTATTTATTGAAAGAGTTTTTTGTTTGTTTTAACTTATACTGGTTGTTGGTTGTGAATCACATGACTGGATATGGATGAGGTTGTTTCTGTGTTCCTTGCTTCTTATAGTAATGTATCACTGTAATAATTGTAACATTTCAATGAAATTTGGTAGTATGAGATTGCCTTAAACTACCTTAAGAGGTTTTCATTTATTCTTGGTTTCTCACTTCTGTGTATACTTTTCTAAATCACCATTTGAACTGCACAAAATCAAATATTGTAAAATTTTGATAGAAATTAATTATACACATTTGTTTTAGAAAAATACATTTTAATAATTCTAAGACTTCTAGTCTACAAGCACAATGTATCTCTTTCTCTCAATTTACTTCAAAATTTAACTTGGCCATATCCTACTGTATTTACTATAGAAATTTAAAATTTGATGCTATTTTAAATGGTGTTAAAGTATTCTGGTAATTTTCTGTCAAGGCACAGAAAGGCAATTTATCTTTGCTTTTAACATTCTACAGTATGATAAAAATTGTAACTTATCATGATATTATTTGTTAATATTCTGCTTTGTGTTTGTTCATCTTCTTGAGTATGCATGTTTATAAATTTCATAATTTTAAAAACCACAGGTAACAATCTCTTTGAATCATAACTATGGTCATTATTGTCTTTATTCCCTCTGAGTCACAACCAACCCTTTCAGTATACCTCACACATTTCTAGTATTATGTTCCAAAATTTTTTATTTTAAAATTATTTTCTATTTTACCACTGTATTTATTTATTTGTAGTTGAAATATGATTATATCATTCCCCTGTCATTTCTTACCTCCAACCCTTTTCATATACTACCACAAATCCTTCTCAAACATATGGCCTCTATTTTTTTTAATTGTTCATGTTAATATAGAATTACAACCTCTAAGTCTATTGAATGTTGTTTGGCTGTATATAATTTCAGGACTGAACACTTGGTTTTGGATAGCCAATTATGGAGCTCATTCCTGGGGATGACAAATTGCCCCACCCTCAGCAGTTTTTAATTGCCTACAGTTTTTGTCTAGGAGTCTATCTGCTGTGATCCTTCCCCACTACCACCTCCACAGCCTTCCATAGCAACATGTCTACTGGTGTTATCACTTTTCAAGTCTTGTGTAGACAGCTATATTACTGAATCATCATGGATGTAGCTATCCTGTCAATTCTAGGAAATACAAACTCACAGAAGAATCCCTGGTTCTCTGGCTCTTGCCACATTTCTGCTCCCTTTTTTCATTAAGTTTTCTTAGTCTTGAGGTAGCAGCTACATGGTAGATATGATCCACTGATGCTACTGGCTTTCCTTCAACCCTAGTGAAATTGTCTTGTAACATATCAGATGTACTGTACTGTGGTTGATGGAAGGCAACTGTGGCCTGAATAACTGTTCCTTCATACACCCTTATTCTTGTACATTTCTGTCTACACAACACAGTCTATTTCCTTTTTGTTCCATCTGAGAAATCATGTGAGTCAATTGGGATAATCAAAAGTCATGGAAGAATCTATTCTAGTCCTGAAAGACTTGAACACTTGCACTCTTTCTTGAATCTTTGCCATGTCTTGGGACAGAGGAGTCTGGCACAGATTCAGAATGAGTCACCTTACTTACATAATAATAAATTCTTCTGAAATACTGAGTTTTAGAAGTGGTTTTCCATGCAATAACAAGTAGCTGGTAAATCACCCAACAGATTCATAATTTAAAATAAATAATATTTTAATTCATAAAGTTATAACTGTTGTTAGTCTCCATTTCTACCCAATTTCATTGATCATTCCTTAACTTACTGGAACATTTTATTAATTTTTAGTCCTTCTCTGTTTATTCAACTACCTGTACATCTGTATTTTCTAAATTATTATTATTAGCTGTGTATCATTCACTGACTTGCAAATCTAAGATCTATACTGAATGCTGAGTATAAGTATAAAATAATTTTAGAATGTCCAAACAGTGCTGTTTTGGGTGAAAAGGAAGTATCTTCACTATCTTTGACAGAGAAGAAGAACATCCCAGATCAAATTTATATTAAACCTCAGCAAATATCTTAGGAATAAATAAAACACTGAGCACTCCATGTAGCTAGACAGAGTATTATAACATAGTTTTCATCTTCGGAGACATAATCCTGTGATTATTTCTTTCTCTGTTGTATTTCATTGTACCCATTAGAAGAAGAATGAAATATACAGTCTCCCACTTTCCAAAAATTTCATGGGTTGTCTATTATGAAGGTTAACCATGATTTGAGACTCTTATAATTTTCAGTAGACTAAACTAGTGTTTTGCTATATAGGACTACAGTTAACTCCCACTGATTTTGTTTCTATCTCTGAAATTATTTATATAGTCTCATCTACACCTGGAATTAAAAAACTAAGGGATACAATGACAGCATTCCTAACAGAGTTATTCCACTAAGTATCTCCATCAAAAACTAAATAAGTTTCATATTAATAACTTAACGATAAATGACAAAGCTTTAGAAACACAGAGCAAATAATATCCTCAAAAGACTAGACAAGAATAAATAATCAAACTCAGGACTGAAATTAGTAAAATAGAAATGGGTAAAAGAACAATAATAAGAATCGGTGGAATCAAGAATTGCTTTTTTTTTTAAAGCATTACAAGATTAACGAATCTTTAGACAAGTTAACTAAAAGAGAGAAAGACATCATACAAATTAAAGAAACTATACATGACAATAAAGGCATTATGAGATACTAAGGAAATTCAGAAAATCGTCTGGTCATACTTTAACAATCTCTTTCACAAAAAGCTGGAAAACCTTTCCAATGATGACTGTCTATGTGCAGGCAGGTGTTTATCAACTTATCACAAGTTAGAGTCATTTATAAAGAAGGAATCTCAACTGAAAAAATAGGCCATAGGCCTTTCAGAATGGTCTATAGTTAAGACTATAGGGTCATTTTCTTAATTAATATTTAATATGAAGACACAGCTACCCAATGGTAGGTGGTTCTGATTTGTATAAGAAAGTAGGTTGGGTAAGCCATTGAAAGCAAGCCAGAAAGCAGCAACTTCCATGTTCTCTTCTTCAGCTCTTGCTTCCTGTTTCTGCCTTGAGTCCCTGCTATGACTTCCCACAGTGAAACAGTGTGACTTGAGACATCAAAGTCGAAATAAACCCTTTTCACATTCACTTGCTTTTGGATGGAGTGTTAATTTACTACAGAAAAACAAAACAACCTCCCCCAAAAATACAAGCAAACAACAACAAAACTCCACACCTAAGAAGACAGTCTTCATGGATTCAACCTACCAGCATATTCAAAGTGAAATATTTATTTTATATAGACATCATAGCATCCAATGAGATAGCTTCAGTAATGTAAAGTCTTCCAACTGAAATAAGTCCAGGAAATCACAGATCTAGCACACAATTCTACAGAGGAACTAATATCAACCCTTATCAAATTGTTTTCTAAAAGAGAAACTTAAGAAACATTCCCAAATTCTTTTACAAAGCCAGTTTTATCCTGACACCAAAATCAGCCAAACACTCCACAATAACAAATTATAGGCCCAAAGTCCCTCAGAAATATTCTGCAAGACTTCTCAGTAAAATATTTGTAAATCAAATTCAAGGGCACATTAAAGTTATAATATACTATGAGCAAGTTTAATACATCCCAGAGATGCATACTCAACATATATGAACCAGTAACATAATCCACTACAAAACTAGTCTAAAGAACAGAAACCGTGTAATCATCTTATTATATCTTAAAATGGCTTATGACAAAATCCAATGCCCCTTCTTGATAAAAGTCCTAGAGGTAGAATAAAGAAAAGGGACATATTTTAATATATAATCAAGGGAATTTATAACATACCCACAGCCAACATAATTCTTACTATAGAAAACATCCAACCATGCTCACTAAAATTGGAAGTAAGATATGAATGCCCATATCTTCATCAACATAGTATTTGAAGTCTTAGCTAAAGCAAGAAGACACGTAATAAAAATCAAGAGGACATACCTACAGCACCTGAGTTTTGAATAACAAAACAAAAGAGCAAGGTAGCATCTTCAATTAATAGTGTTGGCAAGTTTGGTTAACTACATGTAGAAGAGGGAAAGTAGATTCTTATCTGACCTTGCACAAAATTCAACTCCCAAAGGCTCAAGACCTGAACATACAACTTGATAGCCTGGCTCTGATAGAGCAGGAAGTAAGGAATACACTTGAAAATATAGGCACAGGAAGGGAGACTCCCAAAAGGCTATTGATAGAACAGACATTAAAACCAAAGACTGACAAATGTGAGAACATGAAACTGATATAAACTTATATACAGCAAGGAAACTCTCATTCCAGCTTGCCTTGGCTTCTGAGAAGGATCCATCTCTGTATTCTTATATAACTAATTGTCTAATTCTCAAGGAGAGATGGAAGTGCCGTGTGAGTGTTGGTCATAGCACTTACTTAAGATGCTTGGGAATTATCTATTGTAAGTAGGAGAAAAACCGATGTGTATCACCCAAGTTCTGATGAACATTTTGCCCCAAAAGTCTCTGCCATCTGACTGGCATTGTGTGAGTGTGCTCCTTCTGTCAGGGTCCATATGGCAATGACAAAGATGGGGCAGGAAAGGAGGGTATCTCTGATGTAATGGCTGAGATGATATCTGCCCAAGTCATTGTTGACTTATAGATATAATTGCTCTTGGGCCAGTTGACCCATTGTCATCAAAGTTAATATTGCTTGAGGCTTTTCCATACCATTGTCTCTCATTTTATCAATTGTGTGTGTGTCCTATACTATGAGAACATTATGAATTGAAACAATATATTTATTGAAACATATTCACATATAAGAAAAGAGGATGAAAAAAAGATAAGGAAGAAACAGACAACTTAAATGCCATAGAAAACATAGATATTATCCCTTTTGCTGACAGTACTGAGTAAAGGTCACAGACAAGTTGTGAAGAAGTGAATACTGGGGCAGAAAATGCCAGTCTGGGGCATGAGCAAGGCTCTAACATCAAGGAAATGGATAAAATTGCTCTGCAATGTGCACCCTGATCAATATTTCATTATCAATATGTTATTGTTTGTAGGAATTTCCCATTCAGACTCCTAAGACAGGTTAGTAAATCTTGCCGATCAGTGAAGCCTTCTGAATGAAAGCAATTTTTCTCTCATCATCTCTCTTAGATTTGGTGAAATGAGCAGTAATTCATGTACTTTCTTGAGTTCTCATTCTGTAAGGCAGCTCTTTTCAATTATCAAATATCTCTTCATAGGAGCCTGGTATATGAACCCATTGAATCTGATGACAAGATATAGACACAGCAGCCTCTTCAACTGACGTGCCACACACTGTGTTTCATACTAGAAATCCAGCAAGAATGAGGAAGTTCTTCATCTGGGTAATTTTCATAAGAAGATAGAGTTAAGAGTTATGTAGAATCTTGGCTGTGGATTGAGTGGATAGCTGTTGAAGAAGATATCAGCCGATGGGATCTGCATGAGCAAGAATTGGATATGCAGAAATCTAAGAAAAAGTACATGACAAAGTTTAAAGTCAAGAAGCATTATATTTTCTTCAAGGACAGAGAGAATGTCAACTTGCCTGGAAATGCTTATCCCATGAATATTATGGTTTTTTTATTTACTACAAAAAGAGATGAGGGTTATGGCTTTTATTCCTCATGAAAATAAGAACAAATTTAACTTTTAACCAAAAAAAGTATTTAACACTAGGGCAGCCTGCAACTTTGCATGGCTGAAATTGTTTCTGCAGCTCCTTCTGCAAGGGCAAAAATTGACACCCAGTATATTCATATGTGTTTCATAAGTATAATAAGATGCCCCAAGCTATTTATGGAGACAAGAATATTTATCTTAGCTCCTGTGGTTCAAGGGCCTGAATTTAGTATCAGGGTGTTTCTGGATGAAGACTTCATTCGTGCATCATGATGACAGCTTCATATCAGGATCAGATGAAAGGGTGGGCAGAATACTTGCTGAAACAAAAGACAGGATAAAGGACAGGAGCCAGTAATGAACTCACACTAATTACTACCTATTTAAAAAAAATACGCCTTGCAAGTTTCTTACAACCACAAAAATTGTTCAATGAGTAGACCGTTGCAGAGCAAGTCATTTACAAACGCTAGCAAAAAGATTTCCTAACACGGGAAGTCAGGGCAAAAAGATTTACAAGATCCAGGCCAAAAGAATGGGTCCTTAGAATATTTTCTCCTTCACCATCCCTGAGTCTCCAAGACCTGATACTTTGGAATTTTTTAATAATTAATGAACATAAATTGGACATTTCCATAACATTTTCTAAAAGACAGGAATGTGTAAATTTTACTGACTTGCTGAAGAATTTCAAAGAATCTATTCTTTTCTGATTCAAAGCTCCCTTTGATAAACTTAAATAATAATTTACATTGCAAATATATCACGAAGATAGTGAACGTGGTTTGAAAAATGCTTGACAACGTTTTGCCCATTGTTTGTTTTTCATTACGTCTTCTTAGGGTGTAATACCTAAAATCGTTTGCCACTCTGGGTTATTGTGTCAGAATAAATCATAAATCAGACAGACTTCCTTTGAATTTTAAGTTCTCAGGTAGAAAATAATATTGTTTTTATTTATAATCATCCATAATGATCATGGTAGGGGCATATAATCCATATAGAAGGTTGAAACAGATATATTGCTATAGATATGTGGAAAACCATGAAGAACAGATTTTGACCCATGAAGCCTGTAAAGTCTAATGAAATACAACTTCTTCTGAAACCTTGTTGTATTCTGTGTGCCAGCCATAGACTTCTTTTGTTTTTAACTGGCTCACAAATCAAAAGAATTCAGATGATTAAAAAGCAGGAAAACTGAATGACTTAATGGATCCAAATTGGAGCATTGGTCAATGAAACCATCTCTGGGCAATGTGATGACACAAAAATAAACCAGGAAAAAACAGGCCCAGGGGAAAAAAATAACTGGAGTTCATCCCCTTCCCTCAGCTCTTACTCAATACAAAAGCAACACCAGATGCATTTGTCAGTACAAAAGCACAGCACAGATACACATCAGGCTCACTTGGGTTTAGAAATCAGCAGAGTCTAGCTGATACAGAGTGTGCTGAACATGCCTTGCTTCAGGGCATGTTAGTCAGTCCAACACTTTTGGAAATCATTCTGGCAATGCTATGAAGAAACTTAAACCTCCTTTGATTCATTAATTCCATTCTGGCAAGTCATCCTGAAGTATTAGCTCACAATTCACATGAAAGCTCATGCGTGCCAACGTGGATCAAAGATTGACTACAATAAGAAAATGCAGAAAATAATTTAGATGTTCACCCTGAAAAAGGAAATGGTTAGAAATGCTATTGGAATAATATACAACACTTAAAATTATGCTTGCCTAAAATGAGTATTGAAACCAACCAATGTAAGAAAAATAAAGTATCTATTTGAGGGTCTTATGGATATTCTCAAAACATTTCATGTGTTCATTGACACATAGAGATACTGTAGTCTAAGAAATGGACAGTTGCACTAACAGTAAATAAGCAGCCTCCCTTAGGTAAGAATTTACATCCTCAGATGTAAGAACTGTGGCTGGAAATGAGCAAAGCCAAAGAAGCTCAAAAATAAAATCTGTACTAAATGTGCAGTTTATTTTTCTATGTTATAAATTCCTTAACAATATAATATACTGACTAATAAAAGGCATTTGCATTGTGTTATGTATTAATGTAATACAGGAATGAAGCACTGTGTTCTGAATGATATATGCAGCCTTCAGACAAATGCTGAATTGTTTTATATGAATATCTCCAGTATGTGCATATTGTGGCATTTGCAAGAGGGTCCCGAGATCAGTACCTTAAAAAAGGGAGGGGGAGGAGAGAATTATACTTAAACATTTGAATTGATTGTAGAATGCTGTGTCCTACTGTTAAAATCCATGGCTCTAGAATAGTAGGTACTTATGAGTTACTTTATATCTTAAGCATAGCTATGAGGAAGAATTTTGATTTGGAGGATAGGTACAGTATGGACGTGTGCATGAAGTTTACATCTTGTGTGTGTGTTTGTATGTGTGTGCGTATGTATGTGTGTGGGTATATGTGTGTTCATCTGTCTTTGTGTGTTCCTCTAAGTGTGTGTTTGTGTTCATGTCTGTCTGTATCTCTCTCTCTTGCTCGCTCTCTCTCTCTCTCTCCTTCTCTCCTCTCTCTCTCTCTCTCTCTATCTCTCTCTCTCTCCCTCTCTCTCTCTCTTTCTCTCCCCCACCTCTCTCTCTCTCTCTCTCTCTCTCTCTCTCTCTCTCTCTCTCTCTCTCTCTCCCTGTGTCTGCGTGCATGTGTGTGTGTTAAGTGAACATCTCTGCTAGGTAGGCTTATATCATTAAAAACTATAAGAACCCACACTACTTCAAAGCAGTGTCTGAAAGCGTAAAAGAGAAAATTTCCCCAAATATGTATGGAACCAAAATGAATAAATAAATGTGCTACTTAATTATTTCTGAAGGAGTTTAACTTTTGGAAATCTTAGGGTATCATGCTTATTTTGACTTTTTACTCGTAAAAATTTAAGAATTCATGGAATTATGTATCTTTTATTCATGGTATAGACACTAGTGAGTTTCCCATACCTGTGTAAATAACTTCAAACCCATGCTCCTATAAGAAACCCTAATTATGCTCATTGAGACACCAAAACAATCAAAAAACTGTAAAAGAAAAGAAAAAAGACACTAACATAGAAGGGAAGGTTTTATGAAGTAGAAGACAATGAACAGGAGTTGTGGTACAAGAGGGAGTAACGGAGGGTAAATATAATCAAAATACATATATGTTTGAAAAGCCAAAGGCTGTTTTATTTGGTATATCCTAATCAAAGGCATGAATGAAGAGAATTAAGCACATTTGGTGACAAGATGGATAAAGAGGATTGGTATGTCTTTTAGTTTTTTTCTAGTCTGAAAATGTGACATGTCTAGAAGAGCAAGCCACCAAGTAATATGCCATATACAACAAGACTGACTTCCCATCATCTGGAGGACTTTAGGACCGGCCATGACTTTTGTTTTCCTTGTCCTGCTTGAGTGTGTGTGTATGTGGAAAGGGGGCACATTCACAAGCTGGCTACAAATCATTTTGTTTGTGTAAGGATAACATACAGCATGTATTTTTAAAATGTACTTATAAATCAAACTTCAAGGGTATTAACTATGTGATTAACAGTTTTCTCTCATTTTTATTGCTTTAAATTTAAGATTAGAAGCACATTAAAGTATAGCACAGTCTTATTTTCTTAATGGTATGCGTATGCATATTTACAACCACATTACTGATAACAATTGTTTCTAGCTTCAGTTTTATAATCATTGCTTTGCATACTAAACTCAATATTAATACAAATTAATACATTTTTATTTTTAAAGACAACTTCTAACTTATTTTGACTTTTTTATTTACATTTAAAATGTTCTTTGACCATAAATATTACCCTACTCCATCATTCCATTCTTCTAAATATTTTCTCACATTTCTTTATATTACTACTAATCAAATTCTTTTACTATCTAGTTATATCTATATCTAGCAGAATACATCGATTGAAGAAAATATTAACAAATTTGAAAGTAAATATGAAAGAAGTTTCCAAGCAAACCACAGAGGTAATAGGTAGACCAAAGTGGATTTTTTTACAAAGTGATAAAGGCTGAAAAATAAGAAGGTGAGGGTTCCATCCAGGAATCAGACACCAAAATTTTAGTCGGTAAAAGGAAATGAAGGAAAAGTCTAAAAATATTAAAATGTAGAAATCTGCAAGATGAACACAGAAACAAAGAGAAGATGACTGGTAAAACTAACAAGCACCTACAAAAATAAAAACCAATGGAGCAGCAGTTATCAAACAGAGCTTTTCAAGTAGAAAGGAGAATAGAGACCTCCATGGAACATCTGTCATATGAGCTAGCTCTTGCATAAGATCCTGAAACAGATAAGGATATTATAGCAAAACTAGGGATGTAAATTAAAGTATGAAATTCAATATGAAAATGTCTCAAAGTGGTTCATCAGTTAGCCAGTGATTAATATAGTCATATTAATATAGGATCTCAATGAAATTTTAAGCACTTCATAATATGTTACATTTTTTCTGCAAATCTAAATTTACTCTAAATTTGAAATTTTAGTTAAATATTATTGTATTTCCTCTGCTTGCAAGATGCGATTATAGAAAATCCAAAGACACGCCCCTCCTTCAATATTCTTGGTTAGTCATTTCTAATCAGCTCAATATCTGAAGAAAAGCATCACAAATCGCGATACTCCAGAAAAACTAAATTATCATGCTTTCTCATAGCCTCCAACTTAAGATTGCTCTCTCCAATCCACGTGAGTCAACTCAATTGCTTTACAGTCTTTGCAGTGCTAATTGTTTTCTCACGGGTCTCTTTCTGTGTCTGTGTCTGTGTCTGTGTCTGTGTCTGTGTCTGTGTCTGTGTCTGTGTCTGTGTCTGTGTCTGTGTCTGTCTCTCTCTCTCTCTCTCTCTCTCTCTCTCTCTCTTTCTCTCTGGGTTTCCAAGCTTTTAACCAGAATTGTTACTATTTTACTGGGGTCTCCAGCCTGTAAATCCCGTCAGTCAGTCTAATTAATATCCTCTTCTTTTGGTTCTGTGTTTCTGGAAACCATTAATTAATACCCTTATTTTCTAAGCTATCTCTATCCTTTCCTCTCTTTTACTTTTCTTCTGTCCATATATTTGTGTACAGAGCCACAAATGTGTTTATATAATATTTTATATATGGTAGTTTATCTTTTTTTTATTTACAACCAGATTCTCTGAAGAAATAGCTTATTGGAGCAGTCCCTGTAATTGGTATTTGGATAGATTTGAGTCCAATCATTTGAAATGCGGTACTATGTCATGCAATATTTCTGTGAACACATTAGTTTATATTATTATCAGTATATTTTTTGAAGATTCTTAGGAGTGAGAATTATTGAGCCCTGCTGTTTTCATTTGTTTCCTACACGCCTAAAACCAATCACTTTAACGAATGATCACCACTCGATTCTATCTTGACACTTTAACCTTTTAAATTAAACTTTGAATCTGAAACAGGAAGGTTTTTTGTTGCTGTTTACATTTATGAATCTATGTATGATATAAGAGTTCTAATGCAGGAATGATAAGACACTAATGTTATGGAATGACATGGCATGTAATGCAAGGTGAACTTGAAAAAGCAATGCCATTGAAACCCTTGCTTAACTAAAGAAGCTGGAGCTGCCCCCTTGAAAGAAAAAACACTGCATAAGGAAACAAGGAAAAATATAGTTGGAGACAGTTGAAAATAATCACCAGAACAAATAAAATGCTTCATCTTCTGCTTCTAATTAGGTGTGGGTTCAAAATAGCTCTGCTTGTTTTTAGCTAGAATAACTAAAATATAATTGGATTTTAGATATCCAATATTCAATGTTAATTTATTTAACAAAAAGATGATTAGCCCAGGGGATGCACAAATGAGTGCTATATACTCTGGATGCCCTGACAACTAACTTCAGGCTGCAGGGACAGAATATTAGGAACATGTGTTTTTGAAAAGCAAAAAGATTTGGATTCTGTGTTAGTTTCCCATCACTGTGACAAACTACCTGGGCACAATAGCCTTCTATAAAGGAAAGATTGAGAGTGGCTCATAGTTTTAAAGGTTTAAATCTGTGGTCTTGGATCTGTTCCCTTGAGGTTGTAGTGATATAAGTACATCATGGGCAGGAAAGAAAACATGGCAGCAGAAGCCTGGTAACCTCATAGCAGCTTGGAAGTAAAACACAGGAGAGGAAGAAGTCCTAATGTCTCCTTCAAGGACATGTCTCTAATAACCTAACTTTCTTTTACTAAACTTCTGCTTTTAAACATTCCATATTTCTCAATAGCACCTCAGGTGTGTGACGAAATGGTTTATACATTGGCTTTGTGAGACTTCTCCTAACCACACCCAAGCTATGAGAGTTGAAACATAGACTGTTTCATCCTTGAGAAGCTTTGCTTTGTGTTGTATCTTTGTGAAATATTCATGGAAAGTAATATACTCTAGGTATATTTTATCAATAGTATTCAGGTGAGTTATTGATTTAAGGCTATGCTAAAAGATTGTTTAAGGCTACATTGGGATAATTTCATGAATCCTATGTAAAGAAATCACTTAAGAAATCAAAGGAAGAATAAAGGTCTTACTGAGTTAAAGTTTAAAACTGCTGTGTTATGGAGCACCCTAAGTTACCCTGAATAGCCTGTTATCCCCTCTAGACCTGTATTTTCCTGTCACCTCTCCATCCACCTTCATCAGACATGCATATCTGGAAACAGACAAGTGGGATTCCCTTCCCATACTCATCTTCCCTGCTTGCTGAGTCCTCTGGGTCAGTCCAAGCTGCTATCCCAGGTAGATCACAATCAACAAAAGTCAGGGCAATATGACACCTTCACAGCATAGCTATCCTACTATAGCAACACCTTGATATCAATCCTAACATAATTAAAGCACAAGAAAATGGCCTTAAATTCAATGTTATAAATGTTATAGAGATCTTTAAAGGGGAAATGAATAAATCTTTTAAAGAAATACAGGAAAATACAATTAAAGAGGTGAAAGAAATAAATACAAGTGTGAAACATCTAAAAGTCAAAATAGAAGCTAATAAAAAAACACAAACTGGGGGAACCCTGGAGATGGAAAACTTAGGGATGAGAACGGGAACAACAGATGCAAATATCACCATCAGAATACAGGAGATGAATGAGAGAATTTCAGGCTTAAAGGACACATTAGAATCAACTGATACATCTGTCAAAGAAAATGTTAAATTTAAAAATTGTCTAACAGAAACATCCAGGAAATCTGGGGTACCATGAAAAGAACTAACCCAAGAATAATAGAAATAGAAGAAAATGATGAATTCCAGATCAAATGCCCAGAAAATATTTTCAGCAAATATTTTCACAGAAAATATTTTTCACAGAAAAATAAAATCACAGAAGAAAATTTTCTCAACCTCAAGAAAGAGATGCCTATAAACATACAAGAAGCTTATAGAATAGCAATTATACTGAACTAGAATATAAATTCCTCTCACTACATAAAAATCAAGATGTAAAATCTAAAGAACAAAGAAAGACTATTAAAAGTGCTGAGCAATAAAGACAGGGCAGCATAAAAAGGTAGATCTGTCAGAATTACACTTGAGTTTTCAACAGAGACTAGAGAATCTAAAAGGTCCAGGACAGGTATCTTGTAACCTCTAAGCAAACCCCAAATGCCAAGCTAGACAACTGTATCCAGCAAAAGTCTCAGTCACCATAGACGGAGAACATAAGATATTTATTTTAAAACACACACACAAACTATTCACAAATCTAGGTCTATAGAAAATTCTGGAATAAACTCCAAACCAAGAGGATAACTACATCCAAGAAAATAAAGGAAATAAGTAATTTCATACTATCAAAAGCAAAGGAAGCACAAACACACACACACACACACACACACACACACACACACACTAATACCACCAACATCAATATAAAAAAATTAGCCATCATGAGTCACTAGTATCTCTTAACATCAATGGACTTAATTACTCAATAAAAAGATACAAGCTAACACAAAGGATCATAAAACAGGATTCCACATTCTTCTGCACACAAGAAACACACCTAAGCAATAAAGATTTACATAACTCAGACTAAAGGATTAGAAAAAAAATCAAAACAAAATGGGCCCAAGAATTAAGCTGGAGTAGCTATACTTTTTAAAAATTTTTCAGTGGTTATTTTATTTATTTATATTTCAAATGTTATTCCTCTTCCCTTTTTCCCTCCAAAACTCCCTATCACGCCCCTCCTACCCCCTGCTTATATGAGGGTGCTCCCCTACCCACTCACCTAACCACTCCCACCATACTAATATCAAATGAAACCATCCTTCAACCAAAATTAATTTAAAAAGACAGAGAAGTGTACATCGTACTCATCAAAGGAAAAATCTACGAAGATAATATCTCAATTCTGAACATCTATGCCCCAAACACAAAGGAACCCACATTTGTAAAAGAAACATTGCTAAACGTCAAATCCCATATCAAACCCCATACATTGATAGTGGAAGACTTCAACACCCCACTAGCAGAAACTGGCAGATCATTCAGACAAAAATTAAACAGGGAAAAAATGAAACTAACAGAAATTATGAATTAGACAGACCTAACAGACACCTGTAGAATATTTCACTTAAACACTAAAGAATATACCTTCTTCTGAGTACCTCATGGATCCTTCTCCAAAATTGACCATATAGTTTGATCACAAAACAAGCCTCAAGATATATAAGACAATTGAAATAATACCTTGTACCTTTCAGACTACCATAGATTTTAAAGCTGGGCTTCAACAACAACAGCAGCACCAGAAAGCCTATACTCACATAGAAATTGAATAACTCTCAACTCAAAGACCTCTGAATCAGGGAAGTAATAAAGAAACAAACTGTAGACTTTCTAAAATTTAATGAAAATGAAGACATAATATCCACAAATTTATGGGGTACAATGAAAGTATTGCTAAGAAGGAAGTTCATAGCATTAAGTGCCTCTATAACAAAAGAAGAAAGTGCCCATACCAGCGATTTAAAAGTACACATGAAAGCTCTAGAAAAAAAGAAGCAAGCACATCAAAGAAGAGTAGAAAGCAAGAAATAATCAAAACCAGAGCTAAAATCAATCTGTTAGAAACAAAGAAAACAATATAAAAACATCAACAAAACCAAGAGCTGGTTCTTTGAGAAACTTCTTAGCTAAACTAACCAAAAGACAAATAGTATCAATAGACAAAATTTGAAATGAAAAGAGAGACATGAAAACAGACACTGAGGAAATTAGAAGAATCATTAGGTCTTACTTCAAAAGCCTGTTCTTCACAAAATAGAAGTTTATTTTTTTTTAATGGATGATTCTCTAGGAAGACACCACTTTCTAATGTTAAATCAAGATCAGGTAAACTATTTTAACAGACCTATAACCCCTAAGGAAACAGAAACAGTTATCAAAATCCCTCCCCCCCCCACCCAAGAAAAGCCCAGAGACAAATGGCTTTGGTGCAGAATTCAACCAGAATTTTCAAGAAGAGCTAATATCAATACTCCACAAACTATTCTGCAATTAGAAACAGAAGGAACACTGCCAAACTCATTCTTTGAACCCACAGTGATCTTGATGCCTAAACCAAACAAAAACTCAACAAAGAACAAGATCTGCAGATCATTTTCTCTTATGAACATTGATGCAAAAGTACTCAATAAATATTCACAAACAAAATCCAGGAACACATCAGAAACATAATTCACCATGATCAAATAGGCTTCATCCCAGAGATGCAGGGATGATTCAATATACAAAAATTCATCGACATAATCTACTGTATAAACAAACTGAAAGAAAGAAAAAGAAAAAAAAACACATGATACACTGATCAGATGCTGAAAAGCCTTGAAAAAAGTCCAAAATACCTTCCTGTTAAAAGTATACAAGTAAAATGCCTAAACATAATCAAAGCAATATACAGTAAGCCAATAGACACCATCAAATTAAATATGGAGGAACTTGAAGCAATTCTACTAAAATCAGGGAAAAGACAGGGCTGTGCACTAATCTCACTATCTATTCAATATAGTACTTGAAGTTCTAGCCAGAGTAATAAGACAACTAAAAGAGATCAACAGGACACAAATTGGAAAGGAAGACATCAAAGTATCACTATTTGTGGATGGTATGATAGTATATATAACTGACCCCAATAATTCTACCAGAGAACTCCTACAGCAGTCAAACACATTGAACAAAGTGGTAAAATACAAAATTAACTCAAGGAAATCTTTATACAAATGACAAGTTCCCAAGAGGAAATAACATAATACCATTTACAATAGCCTAAAAAATATAAAATACCTTGGCATAACTCTAAGCAAGCAAGTGCAATATTTGTATCATCACAAGAATTTCAAATTCCTGGAGAAAAACTTGAAAAAGATATCAGAAGATGAAGTTTCTTCCATGCCCATGAATAGGTAGGATTAACAGTGAAAATGGCCATCTTACTAAAAATGATCTACAGATTCAATGCAATCCTCATCAAAATTCCAACACAATTTTTATAGATCTTGAAAGAGCAATTCTTAGCTTCATATGATGAAACAAAAAATCCAGGACAGCCGAAACAATCCTGAACAATAAAAGAAATTCTGAGGAATCAATATCCCTGAACTGAAACTGTACTACAGAGTAATAGTGACAAAAACTTCATGGCATTTGTAGAGAAACTGATGTATTGATCAATGGAATTGAATCAAAGACTTGGAAATAAGCCCACACACCTATCAATACTTGATTTTTTGACGAAGAAGCCGAAAGCATAGAGTGGAAAAAAGAAAGCATTTTCAACAAATGGTTCTTGTCTAACTGGATATCTACATGTGAAAAAAAAGGAAATAGATCTATATCACCCTGTATAAAACTCAAGTACAAGTGGATCAAGCACCTCAACAAAAAACCAGATAGACTAAATCTCTTAGAAGAGAAAGTGGGAAAGAACCTTGTACACATTGGTACAGGAGACAATTTTACGAACAGAACACCAGTGATTCAGGCTCTAAGATGAACAACTGATACATGGGACCTCATGAAACTGCAAAGCTTCTGTAAGGCAAAGAACACATTCAATTGGAGAAATCATCAGCTCACAAATTTGGGAAAGATCTTCACCAATCCTACATCCGACAGAGGGCTCATATCCAAAATTTAAACAGAACTCAAGAAATTAGGCACCAACAACCCAAATAATCCAGTTAAAAATGGGTTACAGAGATAAACAGAGAACTCTCAACAGAAGAAACTTGAACAGCTGAGACACACCCAAAGAAATGTTCCTAGTCCTTAGTCATCAGATAAATGCAAATCAAAACAATTTTGAGATTATACATTATTACATCAGTCAGAATGGCTAAGATCAAAAACCTAAGTGATAGCACATGCTGGCAAAGATATGGAGCAAGGGGAACACTTCTGCATTGCTGGTGGTTATACAAGCTTGTACAACCACTTTGAAAATCAGTTTTGCAGTTTCTCAGAAAAATGGGAAGAGTTCTAACTCAAGACCCAGCTATACCACTCCTGGGCATATTCCCAAAAGCTGTTCCACCATCCGATAAAGGCAATTGCTCAACTACGTTCATAGCATCTTTATTCTTAATAGCCAGAAAGTAGAAACAACCTAATGTCCCTCAACTGAAGAATGAATAGAGAGAATGTGGTATGCAAGGATTCAGCTATTAAAAACAAAAACATCATGAATTTTGTAGGCAAAATCACTAGAACTTGAGAATTTCATCCTGAGTGAGGTAACCCAGTCACAAAAAGACATGCACGGTATGTACACACCTATAAGCGGACATTAGCCACAAAATACAGGATACCCATGCTACACTCCAAAGACCTAAGGAAACTAAACAAGGACGACAGGAGGATGCTTGAATCTCACTTATAAGGGAGATGAAATAGTCACAGAAGGCAGATGGAGAGAGGAAACTGAATGGGAGAGGGGGTGGGGTGGTGAAAGAAGGGGTTTCAGGATCATGTGTGAAGAGGGATAGGAGAAGTAGCCAGATGACCATGAGAATGAAAGTTATTCTTCACTTGAAGGGGGTGAGAAGGCAGGGGTTCAACTTCATGATGTGAGAGAGACCTGATATAAGGGCAAGGCAATGCCCAAGAATCAATGTGGGTGATCCTAGTTTTGACCCACAGCACTGGGGATTATGGACCCTGAAGAGGCCACCTCCTGTAGTCAGGGAGGGACCACAGTGGATTGATAGGGATATCAACCTACCCACAAAATTTTTGAGCCAAAACTTAATCTTTCAATAAGAAATGCTGGGACATGGGATAGAGCAGAGACTGGGGGAATGGGCTACCTATAACTGGCCCAACTTGAGATCCATCCCATGCGTAAGCACCAATCCCTGACGCTATGTTATGTTTGCAGACAGGAGTCTAGCAAGTCTGTCCTCTGAGAGCCTCCACCCAGCAGCTGACTCAGAGGGATGCAGAGACGCACAGCTAGACAGAGCATGGAGCTTAAGGTCTCAAATAGAAGAGTTGGGGGAAGAATTGCAAGCCCCAAAGGGGTTAGGGAGATCAACAGAGTCAGTTAACCTGACCTCTTGCAGGTCTCAGAGACTGAATCAGCAAGAGTATATACAGGCTAAACCGTTCCCCTCCACCACCACCCTATGCATATACAGTAGATGTGCAACTTGGTCCTCATATGGATCCCGAATAAATGGAATGGGGGGGGCTATCCCAAAAGCTATAATCTGTCTGTGCGATATGTTCTTCTAGCTGGGCTGTCTTGTCTGGCCACAGTGGGAACTGATACATCTAGCCCAGCAGAGACTTTATGTGCTAGGGTGGGGGGATATCTGGGGAACACTCTTTTAGAGGAGGAGGGAAGAGGAGTGTGAGGGGAAGGATTATGGAAGGGGGCACCAGGAGGGGGCAGTGAGCAGGATGTAAAGTGAATAAATGCTGTTGTGCTCTCATGAATATATATATTTCTTGTTCCTGTAACATAGACAGGCAATAAGACTGCTTCGGGACAGTTAATGAAAAGCACCCTACAAAGCAGAACTAAACTGAGATGTGACCTCTTATGGAGAAATGACTGGATGTGGTACATATTGAGATCCCCATGAACATCTTGTGAATGCTGGACCCTATCCCTACAGCTGTCTAGGAATCATGGTTCACTCACAAACCCGTGGGCTCAGTAATAAGGTCTGGTAGACTTTTTTTTTTTTTTTGAGGGTCACCACTGTATATTTTAACATGATTTTCAATCCTAGATCCTAGAATTTAAAGCATTTGGGGCAAAGAATTTTCTTTACCTCAACAAATACCCTTTGGCTGTTTGAACAACTGTCTTATGACAGTTCAGCATAAAGTGTCTTACAGAAATCCATGAGTTAGATCTTAGGTTGGGAAGTGAGACATAACTAAAGGAAGTAGGTCATAGATCCTTGAGGTTTATTTTTCCAGCCTCCTTTTTGTTAAATTTTATTGCATTTTGTTTTGTTTTCTTCTGTTCACCATGAAGTGAAGATTTTTTTTCTGTTACACACTTTTACTGCCATAATATTCTCCCCAAGTATACAGGAAGACGCAAACCTGCAGTACTCCCTCTAAAACAGTGAGCCTAAGGAATAGTAACTCCTTCAAGTTGTTTCTGTCACATATTTGGTTACAATCATAATACAAGTAATAAAATACAAATAATATAATTTGTTAGACTTTGTGATTGTATTTGTCATCATATTGGGAGAACCAGAGGTATTGTGACAGTTTGGATCTTGAATGTCTGCCAGGAGTCACATGCTAAAGAGGGAGGCGCTCTTAGGAGGTGGTAAACATTTTAAGAGGTAAAGCGTACTTGGAGAAAGGTGAGAAAGCGTGCTTTTAAAGGAAATAGGGTACCTCTGGCTCATTTTTTCCTAAGTTTCTGATAGCTGGGAAAGGACAACTTTGTTTCATCACGCCCGTCGCAGTTATGTTCAGCCTTACGCTAGGCTCAGAAACAATAGAACCAGAACACCATGATCTAAAGCCATTGAAACTACAAATAAGTCATTCTTCCTTAAGTTTATTACACTGAATCAGGCTGTAAAGGAAAGTGCAGAGAAGAGTTTGAAGGAGTGTCAGTGGAAGAGAGATTTGGGGGATGCCATACTGAGATGTAAGACAAATAATAAGCCATGTGAGGATTGAGCTACCGTGTGGGAAGGGGAGCCAAGAGAGTAAATGACTCAAGGCTGTAAAGAGCCTGAGAAGGTGGACCACATTTTCATGGGTGTTTATTACTTGGTTACTGTGTTTGTCATCTGAATGTCACCATGACAAAATACAGCAGCGCCAGGACCAGAGTGGGGACCAGATGGAAAAGCACCTCATTCACTTATAAATTTATTCTAAACATTACTTTTGTGCAGTGGAGATCATTGAGCTGAGTGACTTTTGTCTCCTTAATTATTCTTCAGGTCTCTATCTCTGCAGGAGAGGATTTACCTCATTCCAAACATTTCATCTCACAAGATCAATAAAAGTATGTTTAATTACATGTCCAAACAAATAATGGCTTAGTTCTACTTAATATTACTTTTGATGTACTAAACATTTTACCTAATGTTACAAAAAAACAACCTTTTCCACAAATTTTTACATTAGATACTCACTTTTCCTGCTCAATTTATTTTTACTTTTAATGATTAAGTTATTTATTTTCTTTATGCCCTGAGTAATTTAGTATGCTCAGTGACTACCTTGGGCCTCAGCTTTCGGTAACACTAGTGAACTTTAGTCTGGGAACTTTGCATCAACACAAATCCCCCTTAGTCTTTTGACCGTATACTTTTTTTTTTTTATTTTTCATTTTTTATTGGATATTTTATTTATTTACAATACAGATGTCATCCCCTTTCTCCATTTTCCCTCCCTAGAACCTCCTAAACCCATCCCCACTCCTCCTTTTTGCTTTTATACCATTTTAATTACATACATGTATTAAGATCAGTTCTAGGTTGAGGGTCTAGCAATACAATAGGTGCATATAAAAAAAGGGGGAGAGACGGAGAGCCTTTGGGGCTCCTTGGAAGGAATATGACATTGGCCAAGGACAAGGAAGAAGGCTATAGGCAGGAATCTGACATTAGGTTAGAACAAAGAAGTAATTTCAGGCAGGAATCTAAATCTTAGGCTAGAACAAGGAAGTAGGCTTCAGACATGAAAATGGATTTGGGCTAAGACAGTGAAGTAAGCTCAGATACTTTGGTCATTCTGATAAACCCTTAAAAACAATGATCACGGGAGTGTTCACATAATTGGATTAATGCCTTGCTTGTTCTTTGACTATTTGTGTTTATTGTCTTGCTTGTTCCTTGACCGTATACTTTTTTTTTTGCATTCTTGATTTATATTTATTTATTTATTTATTTATTTTAACATTTATGGAGTTTTTTAAATTTATTTTTTCTCAAATCATAATTCATTCACACAGGGGTTATAGACACAGAAAGGCAGGATGTGGGGAAGGGAATGACACTGGAGTGTGGATTATCAGGGGGAATACAGATATCATCAGAACCGGGTATAGGCTGGGTGAAGGTTCAGGGGACATTTGTACTCAAGAAAATCACCTGTGTCCAAAAACATGACCCTTACCCAGTATCCCCCTTTTTGTTGAATGGTAGCACCCATTTTTATAAGTCAGAAACCTGAGAGTCAGCCTCATAGGACGACTTTTATCTTACTTACCATCCATGTTTCATCTGCCAGAAGGTTATCACAGATGTATCACCTAACTGTCCCCAGAGTCCATCCATTTGTCACTATCTAATTTTTGTTATCGTATATTAAGTTGTAGCTAGCTCTCATTAGAACCAATGACAACAGTCTTTTTACTCTACTGTCCATGAACATTGTATCCAATCCATTCTTTCTCACAAAACCAAGCAACAACTGCTTTAAGTTTCACTTCTGACTACACTTTTGAATGAAGCTTTAAAGAGTATTCTTTTTCCAGTTTAATTTCAAAACCCGGTTTCTTTGTGTTTTTCTTCACTTACCTTCTTTCATTTGCTCTGCCTCGCTCTACTCCTCCCAATGATTTTGATTCATTAACTGCTAAGCTTTACCTATATCTTTTTAAAACCACTTATTCCTGAATGCAGACCTTTGCATATGTTTTCCATATTGAAATTCTAACCATATTTCCCTGTTGGAGGTGAGATGGTTATGTGCTAGAAACTGGACGTAGGGTAATTGTTGGTGGGAAAAATCAAAGCTTCTTTTGAGATTCTTAGTCTTTTTTAATATAAGAATTTAGAAACAGACAAAGAAGCTCGAGGATCCTTTTATTAGAGTTTGAGATGTAAACAGCAGACAGCAGGATGAAAATCTTGGTACCTACCAAGACAGGAGAGATGAAGAAGAGAGAAAGTGATGCATTTGCTGACACAGCTCTCCAAGCATCTGCAACATACAGAGGAAGAGAACCACAGAGAGAATGTGAGAAACCCACCAGAAAAATATACCCAGACATTTAGCCTGTTCTAAGAGATTTTTAAATAAAGAAAGAAGAAAAAAGAAAGGGTTATGTTCTTCTGAGGTAAAGCTTGGGAAAGTGAATAGGCAGAGCAGAAGTATGGGAGAAGCTCTATTTGAGGTTGCAATGAAAAGTAGGTGGCTACATTATGAGAAGGATGATTATTATATTATTATATTATATTATATTTATTATATTATAAAAGAAATGATTATCCTTCCCATCTCCTCAATGTGTTCAAGTGAATCTGACTCTATGAGGCAGTCTCCTGGCCTGCCAGGTATCTGACAGTTATAAAATCATGTCTCCTCCCTCAATCACTTCTTAAGGGGAGGGAAAGTAGTATACAATGGTCTAATCTCTGACTCATCTAGGGCTAGAGGTAAATTGTATTATTTTGATTCTGAAGAAGTAGCTTCCTTATTAAGAGCCTGTTAAAATTTTAGACATCCCTTTCTTTTTTCTCTACATTTTTATGTAGTCATGAATGATATTTACCTTTATAGACTTATCTGGGAAACAGGAGACGGAGTGAAGGCAGACAATGAATATCCTTTGTCAATGGTCTCTAAAGCTACTAAATCTTGTATAGGCTCATGTTTGCTAGACCTTCTCTGCTTAAACACACTCCTACCCTCTTTCATAACATTTTATTTTGAGATAAGCTCTCACTAGTTGCCCAAATTGGTCTTAAACTTTTTCTGTTCTTTCAGATGGTAAACTTATTCTGTTCTTTCAGATGGTTTTAAATCATTGTATGCGTGAAGCATGCCCTGAACCTGTGATCCTCCTGAGTCATATTGCCTAGTATCCTGAGTATCAGGTCTTGGTCACCAGGATTAGAACTTCTGTGCTCTCTTGGTTAACTGAAAAGTCTTAAGTACTAACTTTTCACCTGTATAAGAGAAAGTGATTTAATATGCATTATGTTTTTATAAGCATTGTAAACAATAATGATTATTTCAGCATGTCTACTGATATGATTAAACACTGTGACCAAAAGTAACTTGGAGAGGAAAGAGGGTTTTTTTTGTTGTTGTTTATACTTCCATAGGGCAGAAACTTAAATGTGTCAGAAACCTAGAAGCAGGAACTGATGTCAAGTTCATGAAGGAGTGCTGCTTACTGGTTTTCTTCTATGGCTTGCCCAACCAGCTTTCTACTAAACTATGGAGAGACCACACACACAATGAACTCGGCCATTCCATATCAAACATTAATTTAGAAACTACCCTGTAGCCTGATGTTATGGAAGCATTGTCTCAATTGAGGCTTCCTCCTCTCAAATAACTTTAGCTTCTGTCAACGTGATATAAAATTAGCCAGGACATATAAAAAGCCTGATCTTGGTGGCCCAGAACTGATACTCAAGATACTAAGGAGTATTATGCAGGAGAATCACAGGTTCAGGGCATGCCTCAGGTATATAGTGATTTAAAACTGTCTAAAGGTACAGAATCCATTTAAGATCAACTCCTACACACAGTGAAAAATGAACCATAAATGTATGCTAAATTGAATAATTTAAACTATAAACTACGCTGACATGTTATGCATCAACTTCAAATATTCCTTAACAATTTCAATAAACTCATTCTAGTACATTCTTATAGTATCTGCCTGAGATCAAGGATTTAATATCATAGGATACATATGGAATAAAAGGCTCAAAATTGTGATTCAAGTCAACATAATCCCAGTTCCTTTTGTTTTGAGCACAGATAAAATACACTCACCTAGTAAGAATTCTTAATACAATACAAACTTGGTATCCACTTTCTGTTATATTTGAAATATCTCAGTGTTCTGAGCAAACATAGCTACTTTATACCCTTTACCTATGTCTTTCTCTTTCTTCCTCTCTCATATGCCTAACGTCCCACTCTAAGCACTGTTTTTTTTCCTATGTGTTTATATTTTGCTGTTTGTTTTGTTATTTATTTCTGGATTTCGTGTAAAACTGGCATCGTCTGTGGCTAGACTATTTCCGTCAGGATAAATACATCTATAAAATGGATTAAAAAAGAATTTACCATTACATTTTATATATTCCTAATCTCCTTACGGTCAAATAAACATGTCCCTTTTAATATATGTCCATGTATTTATTAACATAAATGAGAAAATAAACCTAGACATGTCTTCATAATTTATAGAGAGTAATACCATGTAGGTAATATCATCAAGATTTTATCTTCTCCTGTACATTCCTATGTTTTCTATTGGCCATCAGGTACATTTTTGGTATAATTTTGTAAGCATCATTCTTAAAGCTATAAACTATCGAATAGTTATAAAACATGGGTATCATCCTTGATTGATAGGAAATGTATGGTGAGTCACATCGTTTTATGTTTCTCAGTTTGGTATCACAAATATTCTACATGGCTCATGGAAGACAGGGGAAGTGTGTATATTATGTTGTATGGCAATTATCTTGGTGTTTATTCATCACACACTTTGTGACATCAAAACCATTTGTTCTTCTTGTTTTTGAAATCTGATTATGTAAAAATGAGTAGACATCAAAAACGTGGAAAACTATACAACATTGGAAATTGAAAACAGCCTCTTATTTCTGTCAAAATTTTGCAGCTTTGAGCCAAACTTAGATTTATTTTATTTAGTCACTGAATAAATCTCTTTTAAAGAAAAGATTTAATTTTTTAAACTTTATATCTTTGTCTTTATGAGTGCATGCAACATGTTTGAAGGTGAGCACACTAGAGGGAGTCAGATGCCCTGGTGCTAGAGTTACAAGCAATTGTGAGCAGCTGGGAACTGAAGTTGGTCACCTGGAGGGGAAAAACTGTACGTGCTTGTAACCTCTGAGTCATACATATCTATAGTCTCTCAGTAAATCTTGAGCTACCAATTTCAAGATCCCCTACCATTTGAATCTGAGTTAAACTGGATAAGGATTCTGTGCTTTATTATTATGGCATGCTTATACATTTGGAAGGAAGACCAAACAAGGAGAGGAAAGGAAGAGGAATGAAGATAGGGAATACAGGAAGGAACAGTTAAAACTAAGGGTCATTTGAGGGGTCATATGGAAACCTAATAAATTAAAAGCCTTCTATAATATATACATCTATGAGGGCAATCTGAATGAAATCACTAAATAATGGAGGGCACAGAGTCCCAGTTGGACATCTCTTGTTACCAAATGAAGCTTTCACTATTAGGAATGTGTTACATCTAATTGAGGTTTTACCCAAAGAGGTCCCATGGGAAACTTCAAACAGTACAAGCTGTTGCCAAGGCTATTGGTGGCTCTCCACAAACTGGTAGCAAGGGAATCCTACTGAAGAAACAAACCACTTATAAAAGTAACCCATACCCAGCAGTAGATGGACAACACAAAATAAACTCAATGGCATGTTTTCACATCATTTATCTCATATTGTTAAGTCAGAGTATTTCTTTTTAACCTTACAGTCTGTGTGTGTGTGTGTGTGTGTGTGTGTGTGTGTGTGTGTGTATTATGGCTTCTGTTTTTCAATTTCAATGGGATTTCGATGTATATGGATTTGTGTGTCTCTGTGTCTTTATGCATGTTTTGTGCATTTTCTTTGGCTCTTTTTCTTGTTAGGATGATTTATCCTATTCTGATTTGTTTGGTTTGCTTTACCTTATTGTATTTTCTTTTACTTTTTTTCTTACTATTACTTAGATGCATGTTCATTTTCTAAGGAGAGACAGAAAGGATATAAACATGGAAAGGCATGGAGATGGGAAAGACCTGAAAATGTAGGGAGAGAAAAAATGCAATTAATACATACTATGTGAAAATAAATATAATTTTAGTAAAAGAAAAAAGGATAGGAAATCAAGGAAGCCATAAGAGGGATGGGCATATGAATCTCCTTTTTCACTCCCCACTCCCCACTGAGGAGAAATGAATCCCAGGAATACAACATATAGAGGTTGTTAGAAATTTTAGAAATGTTGCACATTAAATAATGGCAGTGAATACTCTACAATAAATATTTTATCAAAGAGTTTGATCTTAGTCAAGACTTCACTTTTAATTGCTTAGGACTGGTTTGTGGCAACCTATGGACCATTAACAGTTACTAAATCTCTTCAAAACTTATGAGAAGAGTTTGAGTCCTTAAGTTCATGAAGAATGACTAAAGCAGTACAGTTGGTCTCTTTTTGTAAATGTTGAAACACCAATTAATAAGCAAGACAAATAACAATATGTCTTTCCCCCCAATCTGGTCCTCTCTCAGTTTATAGAACGCCTTTAGATGATCTTCTCTCTATATAAACAATGCCTTCCTTACAAACGCCAGTATTGCATAAAATGTCAAAGTCTTTACTACAATCCACATACCCATAGTATTTTCTTCTATTTTCTTTGCTTGTCTGTAGGAGTAATAGCTGTATTCCTCCTGATTAATGGACTCTGAGATTGCAGCTATGTTGAAATATGTAACTCCTCATTTTTCTTTCCTTTCTTGATATAATAAAATACATCAGCATGCTCTGAAAGTTTATGAAACATTTTAGAAATATTTTGTCTATGAGCATCCCTCATATGCATATGTAGGTACACCTGTGTGAAGAAAATTGAACCCATAACAAGCATGCATACAGCAGTGTTTTAGGATTTTACCATAGAGCATCATTGTAGCTGTGATGGTTTCTGTAGAAACACTGTGGTTTTTTACAGAGTAACAAAATTGCTCAATGATGACATTTCTCAGAGCATGCCTCTATCATTACATAATACATAACTGCATTTTATGTCTCTATATGGCTTGTGACTATATTTTAGATATACTATTTATATACATACACACTTGTGTATTTATCCTGAGCTCATTCAATTTTCCTTTTTAACTTAATGTCTTTATTAAAAGTTTTCTGTTATTTTGTCTATGTCTTTATGCATTTTGTGATGAAAAATGAAAGGGAAGAAATTAAACAAAGAGGAAAAATCATAAAATGTTTTAATTAATAATCAAATAGTAAATATGTGTAGCACTTTCCTGCAAAAATCCTTTTGGACTTGCATAACGTAGAAACATTCTCTGTTAAAGTTATATTTGGAACAGAACTACAGTGAAAATAAAGCAAAACACAGAACAACAAAAAATATCTGGCCAAAATCAATCATGCATTCAAAAACAGATATTTAAGAACAATATAAAATAAATGTCAGTGTAATGTCTGGATCATTGTTAGATAGGAGGCTTCCTGCAATGCCATTGGTGATTTTTAAGTGATTAGTAAAGCTAAGACCTGTTTCCAAGCCATTTGATCCATCCTAATAAAGATGGTTCAGTCTAAGTAATAGCAAGGCTTGAAACTGTACTTGGCCAAGATATCATAGCTTGTGAGCTTCAAATATTTTTTTCAGCCTCTATTATGCATGGGAGGGAGCGGGAAGATCATGTGCTATGACTGCCTTTCACTGTTCTCAAAGTCTGAAAAGGTTTTGATGTTCTAACAGAGGGGGGAAACCAGGATACAAGCAAGCAAATAAAAGATACTAGATCAAAAAGATCTTTTTAAGGACAGTACATGCACTAGCCCCAGGGTATTTCAAATATTTATAATACTCTACATATTTAATCTCTAACAGTTCTTGAGATGCTGTGTTCAGGACCCAATGCTAACACACAAGGCTGGGGGTTGATGATATCAAAGTCACTGAAGGAACATAGAAGGAGGGACATGAAGGGAGTGTCTGAAAAGACAAAATAATCAGAACTCTTAAGGCAACTCAGATGATGAGATTCACAAGATGACAGAACAGTAGAAATCCCAGTGGTTTGTTTCACAAACAGAATGCTACAGCAGGGAGAAAACTCCCTGGATGTCTTTATTACTGAGAACTGGATACCTCTGAGGATAGAACTTCTGTATTTCAAAATGAGATGAACAAATAATAGTTTATCAGAATCATAGGGCAATAACTCAAACATGATGGCATGATTTTGACAATCTCTACAGAGGCTAGATTCCCAGCGTCAGTGAGTGTTTAGTCCCTGTGACAAATATTTGAACAAACAAATGAAGACAAGGAAAAATGTCTTAATTTGCCATTTTAGGGGTTTCAATGTATACTCAAGTGGCTCAGTTTCATGGGCAGAACACAAAGATGAGAGAGCATGGTAAGGAATGGCTTCTCTGGTAAAAATTAAGGAAGACAGCAAAGATTCACCCTTCAAAGACATGCTGCTCTCCTGCCACCACACCCCTCACAAAATGATCTATGTCCCTCAACTAGGCTCCAACTTCTGCTACACCATTCATCTGTGAGAGTCATTGATAAGATTAATGACCCCATGATCTAAAGACCTCTCAATATTGCTACCTTCTAAGAATCAGACCTTCCACATATGAGCATTTTTCAAAGCACATTTTATATTAAATCACAATTTTATAGCCCAATAAAAACTAGCTTCATATCCTTAAGTGGAAAAAATTATCAGCTGGAACATTTGTATTATGGATTCCTCTCTGAGGTGTATTATAAGGAATAAGAGGCCAAAACACACTGGGGCTGATGATTAGCTTAGTTGGTGAAGTGTTTGATTGTCATGAACAAAGGCCCAGGTTTGATCTCTACCATATAAATAATACAATGGTCCAGACTTGTGACCCAAGCACTTTGGAGTTGGAAGCACAAGGATCAGACATCCAAAGTATCCTTGTCTAGATAGTGATACTAAAACCAGCCTGTGATACATGAGACACTGACAGAGAGAAGGAGAAAAGGAGAGAGGAAGAGAGGGGTGGGGGGGAGAGAGAGAGAGAAAGAGAGGGGGGAAGGAGGAGAGACAGAAAGAGAGAAAGAGGGAGGGGAGGGAGGGAAGTGTGAGGGGAGGGGAAGGGAGGGAGAGAGAAGAAAGGAGGGAGGGAGAGTTGAATGGAGAAGAGAAGAAAAGAAGAGAGGAGAGGAGAAGAGGGGAGGGAGGAAAGGGAAGTGATGGGAAGTGAAGAGAAGAAAAACATATAGAGAGATGTACAAGGAAAAATGGGAAGAAAAGCATACAGAGTTTCCATTTTAATTGGGAAAAAAGAGGACTTGACACAAATATAAAGCAAATGATTCAGGATTGTCCCAAAATATGAATGACTTATGAGTTATGACAATGTGAAACTGACTTCCATTTTTGTTCATCTTTCTCTAGTCTATGGAAGGTATAAATAACTACTTTATAAGGCTTTATCTAGTTATTAATTGATGAGTCATTTTTACAGTGCAGCTTATTCCACCAAAGAACATTCTGAACCAGTCCACATTGTGCATAGCATTAACATTATACTGTACATGAAAATATATTTAAGTTTTAGTTTTCAGTAGTAAAACTTTTTGAAGAACAATCTGGTTCAGCAGATCTCAATCTATGGGTTACAACCTCCTTGGGGGGTCACATACTAGATATTCTACATATCAGATATTTACAGTATGATTCATAACAGTAGTAAAATTACAGTTGTAAAGTAATAATGGAATAATTTTTATTATCGGGGGTCACTGAAACATCACTGTACTCAAGGGTCTCAGCATTAAGAAAGTTGACAATCAGTGGTCTAAAAGGTAAAACTTTCTTCTATGGACCTTGGACTTTCCTCCATTTTCCATGCAGAGAACTTCATGAAAGAACCATGCTTCTGTTTGAAAGGAGATATATATATATATTTACCCATCATAGTTTTCTTCTATCTGTGCTTTCATCTACTCCACTCCTCCTAAATGATAGATCAAGTTCCCTACATTCAGTACCTGTGTACCAATACCTGAGCTTAGAAAACACTGTGAAATTTGCCTCTTTCTTTGAAAACCTCATTTCATTTCTTCTCTTATTGCCTGTGCTGGCATTAATATTTTACATAAGTATAATGCATAGTTGACTTGAATACTGATTCAAAGTCAATTAACACACCTGTGTTCTCATATGTGTTATTGATAAATTTACCCACAAGTTTTCATGTGTGCAATGCCGTTAGTTTTATTTTGAAGTCGACATTGGTGCCTCTTAATTTTCATCATGCTGCATTAAGCATATGCCTGCAGCTTTTGCAACATTCCTTGTATCCCTTTCAGTTCTTCTGCCTAGCACTGCATCACACATAGATTGATATGGACATGTATGTTCTCATTTAAGTTAAGAACAAAAGTGTTGATTAGCCTTAGGCCAAATCTATGATTTAAAACTGATGTTCTTTCAGGGCAAAACTTATCCATTACTTATAAGAGCTTGTCACAGAAAAAAAAAAAAGACTTGGATATGAGACCACTTGGGATCAGATAGTAGTAATGGAAAGGAGACTTTTCTTATAAATGTCTTTAACAGAGACCAAGTCGATATGCATCGGGGCTTAGATTCTATCGCCCATCATTTGCCTGTCAACATATTAATCAATTTATCTATCTATTTATCTGTGGTAGATTGAATGGTCATAGGAATTGGCACTATTCAGAGGTGTGGCCTTATTGGAGGATTATGTCTTTATTGGGAGAGGTGGACATTTAGGTCTCCTAGTGCTCAAGCTCCACCCATTACAGAAGGGAGTCGCCTCCCAGCTGACTGCAGAATACAGTCTTCTCCTGGTTGCCTTCAGATCAAGCTGTAGAACTCGCAGCTCCTCAAGCATTATGTCTGCCTGTCTGCTGCCATGCTTCCCGCCATGATAATAATGGACTGAAAGTCTAAAACTCTAAGCCAGCCCCAATTAAATGTTGTCCTTTTTATAAGAGTTGCCTTGGTCATGGTGTCTCTTCACGGCAATGAAGACTAAGACATTTTCTAAGTATCATTGCTGTATCTTTTTAAATATAGTATATTTTAATGCATATTTAAAATACAGACCAGATTAAAGCTTGTTTTGAAACAGTAACTGGAAAGAAAATATGAATGGCTGTGTTTTTTGAAAATTAGTGAAGAACAGAAGTCATCAACGCAAACTTGATCAAATAAGTAGAGAAATAATGATGAAAGAGAGGAGTAGAAGCCACATGGGGAAAGGCTGAAGTCATCATATGATAGTCAGGACTAATCTCTAGCATCGTACCTCTTGAGAATAGAACACAACACAGTGTCAATTACCACATTATGATGTGACTGAATATTTATCTACCCTTAGAGGTGAAGAGGCATCTCAATCCATTGTGGAGGTTCATTAGATTCAGATGCCACTAGCTAAACCAGCCACCAAAGAGCTGGGACAGAAACAAGTTTTCTAAAGTTATTTAATATCAGAATGCATATTTTCATAATTTTTAACAGGAAAGTTTATTGAATGTTAGGAAAATTTAGGTTTATCACACTTTGGTCAGCTTAGATCTGATTAACAAACTTGGAAATTTTATTAATAAGCTGAAAGAAAAAGTATGATATGTTTTAAATTTTTTCTAAGGAACTTTGTGATATAAAAAGTCACTTAAACTTCTTTAGTTTCCAACCTGAAAAGTAGGGCTAAAATTACATACTTGCAAAGTTCAGTAAAACCCAAAATTGCAAATGATACTCTTCCATTAAATCATGATAATTCAACTAATGATAATATAAGAAAATGGGCAAAAATTATAAAAATAAAAAATTAAAAATCACCATCATTAAACTTGAATGAATAGAAGAATAGTTTAAAAAGTAACATAAAATGACAATTTTCGAAAGCCTTGTAATATCCCAAATTTTACCGGCAACTGATGTCTAAAATATAGGCTTCTTAGCAGAGATCATTGTTGAAAATCAAACATAGTCAAAATGCAGAAAACCATCAAGTCAGGAACCCAAGGCCAGCTGATATATTTACACCACCTTCCTTGCACCTAAATTATAGGAAACATCAGAGAAGAGGTGCTTAAAAACTGTTAGAGCCAGAGTAGACTCAAATCTGCTGTGAGATTGTATCTCAGAGATGAGAGGGAAGCTGCACACATGGCATCTCAACAATATGGGTGCCTAGACGAGATCTTAAGGGCAACAGCAGCAAATGTGTTAAAAGAGAGTAGAAACCTCACAGTGCTCCAAACCTACACCAAGAGCTATAGGCAACTGAAGAATGCTCAGAGAGGGAGACATGGTCTACTTCAAGCATGAGCTCTTTAGTTGCTCATGCAATACCAAGTAGCCAGATTGGAAAACATATTTATAAATGCAACACTAAATTGAATCAACAGGTAATAGTTATCTATCTATATGTCTATCCATATAGGTTACAATAACATTTAAGGGGATAGATGCTATGGTTATGAAAAGGATCAAGAGCAGGCTCATTGGAAATCTACAGAAGGGCAAATAGAGGGAAGAAGGGAACGAAAGCAACTGTGCATCTTTTTAAATTAAAAATGAAAACAAGATAAAAGAACATATCAAAGTCTGGTGGTTAGAAAGTGACATTATTAGTGGATATGTTTGTTGCAATAGGCTCAGATTTGTTGGAGGATATGGATCATTGCAAAAGTGGGCTTTGAGATCTCCTAGTGTTTAAGCCATGTCCCTTATGGAAGAGAGCCTCCTCTTGGCTATCTGGAGAAGTCAGGCTCCTCCTGGCTCCATTTGGATCAATTCTTGCCTCCTCCAGCACCATGTCTCCCTGTATACTGCCATGCTTCATGCTATGATGAAAATGGATTAAACCTCTGAAAATGAAAATCAGTCCCATTTGAATGGTCACCTTTATAAGAGTTGCCTTGATCATGGTGTCTCTTCACAGCAATAAAACTCCAACTAAGATGCATGTATGCACACGCACGTGTATGCCTGCACACATGCACACATGCCCATGACATTCACTGAGACTCATTTTGGAAACATTCTATTGGCTGAACTTATTTTAGTGTTTTAGTGTTAATTAGTAAACTTTATGTTCCATTGACACCATTTGATACTCCTAAGATGTCTTGCTGCTTGAACTTCCAGCAAAGACATTCAAAGGCCCTACTACTGCTTCTGCCTTTTGTCCCCAAATACTTGCTTGAGATTATAATTTTCTGGGCAGAGTCACAAAGCTGATAAACTCAACTGAGCAGGACTGAAGAGATATTCAAGACAGGACACTTTCTCTAGGAAGAAAGACTGCAAAAGATACACATGGGACTTAGGAGAAAAGGATGACATTAGGCATTCCAAGTCAATTTCCAGTATCTGACTATCTATTCTTTGTCAGAGCAAAGCTTGGTGATGGGGGTGGAGGCATTATCATGCCTCCCTCTAGCTGGATTCCCATGCTGCTATCCTTTGAAGCAAGAGCCACTGAAGAGAAAACCTATTAGCAGGCTTCCCTGGGAGTGCCGAGGCTGCCGCAGCCCTGCTATCCATATTTCCCATTCACTCTGTGCCAGAGCTCAGGGAGGCAGCCAAATGGACCAGCCCACTCTGCTGTACCCACTCATTTGACTTATTAGCAGGATGGTAATTATGCTGCAAAGGAATGAAGGGCAATGAGTGGGAGTTGAAGGAAGTGATTTATTGGCAATGGAATGACAGTCCTGGCACCTCTTTATGAAAGAAGGCGGACAGGAGGAGGAGATGAAAGGTGGACAGTAATCCAGTCAGGGTGAACATCTTATGCACTTTTTTGGAAACTTGCTTACAAAGAATTGCCTCTATAATCAGATCATCCACCCACTCAGCCTTATAAAACAGCTTCCCACAGCAGGCCCCAAAGGGGACCCTTTTAATAAAGAGTGTGTGCTTGCTTATGGGTGCCTGTTGGAGACAGTTTTAACTGCCTGCTCTTTCTAACTAGCTTAACAGTATCTCATTCAAGAGACAAATATAGTCTGTGCTAAAGTTAGACAAACTAGACGGAAGTCTTGTCTAGCAGTTAGGTTGAGGTATGCATTCCTCATGATGTCATATAGAAATGTTTGCTGAGGGTTTGCTGTGCCCAACACTGTGTTGTCTGCTAGGGACATTAGGGAAAATCTGATGGATACTCCCTTGCTTTTCAGAAATTTGTTGGAGACAGAAGATGGATGACTGAATTAAGATATACTCTCAATAGAAACTGTTACAGAAATTAGCAATATGGTAGATGAGACAATGCATAAGACATATTGCAGTAGGTGGTAATTTTTATTAGGAGTCCCTTAGTCAAAGATTGGAGAATAATAATATTCCTCACTGAAAGAAAGCTAAAGTCCAGATTCTAAGTAAAAATGAATAGGTGTCCTGAGGGAAACAACAAGACTAGAAGAAAAGTGAGAAGTCAAGGAGGACTAGGGTGGGGCAGGAGGGTCAAGCTATGACAGATCTCAGGACAGGAATTTGGTAAATTCAACACCAAGGAAACCAAAAGCAATGTTTTGGATCAGGGGAAAAACATGATCCAGTTTATGTTATAAATCATGGCTTGCCATTAAAATATGCTTCACAATGTCAAAGAAAAGGAATCATGTGAGGAGTGTTAAAACCAGTGGGTATTGGAGGATTGAACTATGTAATAAACAGAAGGCAGAATAAAGTAAATAGATTACAAAGTCCACACAACACTAATAGAGGTGTCCTTCGATAAAACAGCTATCCCATGCTCCTCCTTTATACTAGCTGCTTACTAGTTATGTGCTCTGCAGATTCAGTATTTGTTATCACTGCTAATACACTTCTTGGAAGATTGAGAACTGTCTGAGGTCCTTCAGGCCATGGAGTAGAGTGTGAAACAAAGTAATGGAAACAGAATTGTCCAGAATGAATGATGATAAGCTTTCATTTGCTGACTTTAGTTCACAATGATAATTACCATACTCACAGTCTGTGGGTGTCCTGGTGGTTTATTTTGTATTTCCCAGTTGGTTCTCAGGGGGGTCAGAGATGAGGCTGGTCAAGTGGCCCTGTTATATTTTTGCTCATATGAATATCGCCTTAAATTGACTGTAAATCCCATAGTAAGACATCAGGTCTTCTTATATAATTATTCCTAAATGTGGTCATCACACTTATGATTTTGTTGTCATGCAAGCTGGATTCCTCAGTAAACATACACATTTAGTTTGGTAGACTTGCAACCCCCATTTATATGGCCACTTACGGCCCAAAGCCTATCCACCATATGCTTTTATTTTCACTTATGAAAGGCCTCCTTTGAGCCCAGTTTGCCTTCTATTTTGTGATCTCTTTAATGTACCATGGTACTTCAGACTAGGGATGCCATAGTTTACTAATTTCCCCTCCCACATAAAACATAGCCCACAATAAAAGCTGCATAATGGTTCTTGACTTTATCAAACAGCTGAAAAGACACTTTGGGAACATAGAGAAAATAATGGATATCTTACACAATGAAACAAAGCAATTGAAATTAGTCACTTAATCCCATATGTGTGTCTATTCTCTTTGTCACTCAGGGATCCTCTGGACCCTTTTCCTCCAAGGTCCTTGTTTCAATCCATTGGACCTTCACCCTACTCTTCTTTACTTTCACACTCTTATCAGGATAATAAACAGATTTATTCTCTGCATCTTACTTAGTATCTTAATGGATTCCTGAAAGCCTTTTCATGTCCAACATAAAAGGTCATATAGCTTTGTCAATACTTTTAAATCAAGGTATTATTTTAACTAAAGGGAATTTGTCTTCTCAGTTGGAATTCAAGTATGAGCTGCTAAAGTATCTGTCTGAACTCAGTTGTATGAAGGTCATAGATATTTGCTATGACCTATATTATATTCCTATCTCCATCTTGCTTGTCTGTATCCTTATGTATTCCAGCTCTAATGAATTCTTAGTAGCAAATTCTCACCCACACTTCAGAGCTTTTGCTTACTCTTGTCTAAAGCCTGGGAATATTAATATCCACTGTGTATAGGTAAAGCCTACTTAATTGTAAAATGATCTTAGAAGTAATCTCCTTTAAAATAATTTCTATACTACTGGGTAATCTGCCTTTTTCTCCAGAGAAGCTCAAGTAACCCTGTTATACCTGTATGCACTTCTATACTAGGTTTTACCATTCACATTTCAACAGTATGATCACTCTCTGCTCATTTCTCTGTCTTCATCTCCAGGTATCATGGATCCTTGAAATCTATTATCTATTTGCTAAATGAGTGAGATAATAAATGAGTTAACCAGCAAGTGAGAGAATGATGCTGTCAATGACAATCCCTTTCATTGTTACTCTCATAACTGTATCTGTCTTTTAAAAGGACATGAACGATGAGGATCCTAGGAATGCAACGTTCTTTTTGTTTTCCTTTTTGCTCTCTTTAAAAAAAAACCACCACAGCTTTGACAGCAACTGGATATGTTGGTTACAAACACTCTGATGTGTTTTGGCCCTTGAATCCTATACATTATGGCATATGCAAAAAAGTCGTAATTTCAAGATGATAATTTGAATGGAAACAGATGGTATTTCAGTAGTGGCACACATAGATTTTTGCATCTTGCAGGTCATGTTCCCCAACCACTCCTCTTGGGAAATATTGCATTTGCCATGTTTCTTTCCCCACTTCCCTATCCCCCACCCCAGCCATATGTTTCATAATGAGGGCACTTAAAATACCGTAGAGTTGGCCTGTCCTCATGATATTTAAAATATGAGATGTGACAATATCTTAAACATGTTTCAAACACATGGCTGCCTAAGAAGAAGGAAAAGCAATGGAGAAAAGTTCACACTGAGTTATTTTGAGCGGAGGTCGCCTAGAAGGGAGGGAATGTCGTGTTAGGGATTTCGGATAACAGAAAACTGGCTGTTCCAGACATAAAGCAGGAAAGATGGTGTTTGACAAATGTGCGATGGATGTTTCTGGGAAACAGACTATCAGTCGGGAAATATATATTTTAATTTATAAAAGCAAAAAGCCTGGGCCACCCAAAGAGTTTGGCTATCCATTCTGTAGTCTGAAGAGTATGTGAGCGAAAGGTCACCCATCTGCTTCCCTGGGTGTGATTGTCCTTTGCTGGAATCATCTGCTGCAGGGCTAGCCTCAGGGGAAACTTGGCTGGGCTTGCCACTGCTGGCAGCAGGTGAAATATCAAATGAAGACAGGATAAATAATAAATGAGCCCATTTTTCATATTTGGATGGAGGAAAATGTTAATAGAGTTAGGAACATTTGGATCCCTCATTCAAACACTGAATGTTGATTATTTCAGAACTGACCACAGTCTCCAAAGGCCTTGGTATTTCTCTTCCCTAGGATATGGTGATGAGTAGACCATATTTGAGTGTCTGTATTCCTTCACTCCTAATATTGGTTCAGTATTTACAAGTACAGCTACTTTGCTATGGTTTTGTTTTTATTTCTTACTTGTCTTTGAAATGAATTAGATAGGTAGGTAGATAGATAGATAGATATTTAGATAGATATACAGATAGATAGATAGATAGATAGATAGATAGATAGATAGATAGATAGAATATACATATGATCTCTTTCTACATTGCCTATTTATGGGAAAAATAGCCTCATCACAGTTACATTGAGTGGTCTAAGTTATTCAAGGATACATTCTGCTGTGCAGTGATCATGGGTGCTAAACCAAAGATGAACATTCACAGTCTTTGAGGAAATAACACATAGACCTTTCATGGGCCATCAAGCTCCAAGGCAACTGCTTTGTGTTCACCCTAAGCTCTGGACCTGTTTTCATTTCCTTCTTTCTTTTACTCTACTTTGGAATTTGAGGAAGGGTGGAGAAGCATTGTTTCACAAAGTCAGTGACTGATCTCTTAAGCTTCAAGAACATGTGACTTTCACTTTATATTTTCTTGATTCACCTTGAGGTATCTACAGAACAGAAAAGGAGTACTTCTCTTTATTATGAAGGACGAGACATTTTCTTGAAACCAGAATCTTGAAAAGGGAATTCAGATTCCATACAGCATCATAGTGACAGGCGTTAGACTTAATGCTATCCAAATTTTTGAGAAACCAGAGAACTGAGCTCCTCTAGAGACAGTATATGCATTCAGCAAGATATGTTACTGTTACTTGTGATTGCTGATCATAAATCTAGAACTGATCTAGAGACATGACTGTGAGCGTAGATCTTCTATCATGCAAGAAATAGTTCTTCAGTTGAAAATCATTAGGGAAACATTGAACCCAACAAGGGGTCCACCTGAGGAAAGGCTTCCTTTTTCTTTGTAGCTCAAATTCTCTTTATCTCTCATTTGTAGTGATGGTGACATCACCAGACATGTGACTCTCGTTTTAAACCCCCTTCTCAGTAACTTTTGGCCTCCCTTATAAAACTTCCCCTTGCAGCCCTATAGTTCACAGTTTCTGCTTTAATCTAGGCTCTCACTTTCAACTCCAAATTGGCTACTTTCAAATTATGTTTCGAGCTCTTATCTACACAGATGCTGGAATGAGTTTCCACAGTCAGCATACTCTGCTTGTGGTATTTTTATGACCTCAAGTGGCCCCTTTCAGAGGTTCCTCTGTGCCTTGCAAATGGAGTTGAGCCACCTTTGTTCTGAACTAACCACCTCTGTAATGTGTTCTCTCCATATTGCTATCAGAGCTTATTGGTTTGTACTTCAGTCCTTGAAAATGCTTGCCTATTTTGTCACATGTCACTCTTTTCTTTCCACACAGAGTACCCTTTTTCTCCTGACATTGAATAAAGAAAGTCTTCAGACCACTCCAATCTGGTGTTCTTAGAGTGCCACAGTGTTACAGAAGTAGTCACCATACAGGACCTTAACTCTGAAACATTCAGCCAGTCTTCCCAACTATACAGAAAGAGAATATTATCACTTAGTATGATTCCATTGGTTAGTAGAGTGCCTTGAATATAATACGTGCCTAATAAGTATATATTGAACAAATGAATAGATTAAAATTTCTAAAGAAAAAATATTTGAGTCATTCACAGTAACTGTCAATATTATTTACCATTTCACTATCTATAATTTTATCCACCAGTTTTCAACAATGATCCAAGAGGGCTGAATGGGAAATTCCAGAAACAAATTGTTCACAAGTATTACCTACACATTGTTCTATGCAGTGTGATAAACCCTCACACAGTCTACAGCAATCTGTCCACATGTGGACATAACTTACATCAATACATCCACAAGTGGATGATAGCTTTGCCCAGCATCACCATCTTGGATATACTACCCACCTGGAAGTCACTTCATTGTCTGCATGGATTGTCATGTATCATGCTACTTGTGTTTAAGAAACCATTCTGACCTAAGCCTACATTATGAGACCTATGGTGTTCATCTCATTACACTTTATCACATAACAATGTTACATTGTATAAGCTCCTATCGCTGTGAGAATTCCAAAGGTGACGAGAGTAGAATAAAATACATTGAACGGAAACTCACTTTGACTAAACTTATTATAGGTTTTGATAAATGATGTTATTTTTGTTTATTGCTTGTTTAACCTAACATAAATAATGCTTACTATGGTTATGTATATATAGAAAACATTGCATATGTGCATGTGCACACATACACACACACACCACATATTGAGAGAGAGAGAGAGAGAGAGAGAGAGAGAGAGAGAGAGAGAGAGAG
>NW_021604912.1:1277736-1309519 GCF_004785775.1 Grammomys surdaster | reverse complement strand
GAGAGAGAGAGAGAGAGAGAGAGAGAGAGAGAGAGAGAGAGAGAGAGATCAGTATATCTGTGACATTAGACATTAGTCTTAGAAGTATTTCAAGTGAGTAAAGAGAAAATACTGGATCAATATTCCATGAAACATCTGATAATGAACTGTTTGTTTTAAATGTTGCCTAGAAATGAGAGTAATTTCTCTGGTTAATCTAACATGCATAGCTGAAAGGTAAGTCTCCAAACACAAGAGGGAAAACTGGAATAAACTGAAAATTACACATTCTAAAAAAAATAAATAAATACTGGTTTCTGGTGCAGATATCCCAACTTACAGCCAGCTTTGAGTCTTGTTTAAATCCTAGGTATCAGTCAAGAGCAGTATAGATTTGAATATGACAGCTGCAGAAGCCAATGCTGGCCTTTCTCTATAGGGTGAACTCTGGCTCATTTCCATGAAGTGTCTAAAGCAACTGTATTACAGAATTCAACTTGCAGAGTTAACAGGGTTTCGGGTTACTGTGTTGTAACAAGAGTTAGGGGAAGGCATTTGTCTGTGTAACTTGTTTGCAGTGTTCAAATGCACAGAAGAGTATTGGCTGGAGCATAATTCATAGTAGTAGAGTCATAAATGTGGTTGAAAATATTTGTAAAATATATATATATATATATATATATATATATATATATATATATATGATTTATATATTTTTCATGTTAGATTTTTACCTAAAGCCCCATACCTACCTATTCAAGATTTCTCAAAGTATTTTGTCATGTTTCTTACACCCCCATGAACCATGATAGTGTCTCATGACCTTCATAGTTTTGAGGATCAATGGTCAAGAATTTTTATATTATCCTTCATTTGGGATTTTCTTCATATTGCTTTTTAGATTCAAGTTATGTCATTGATAAAATAGAACATAGAAATAAAGTATGGTATCCCCCGCCCCATGTTATAGTACGTGTTGTTTCTGTGATTTATATGTTGTACCATAGCAAGAGTACAGGTTATCAATGTTACTTAACAGGCCCTTCATATTTTGAACACATGATAACTCCACGACTTTCCTGGTCCTATATAGGGTGCATGTTATCTCTCGGACATCTCTGTCTCATTATATCAATAGTACATGCTTTGATAACAGTCTTGCTGTTAACACACCAAGAGTGCATTCTTTCTCCAGTTTCTCTGTTCTATCATATTAAAGGTGTGTGCCTTTTCTGTGACTGTTCCATTATATCATAAATATGTGGTCATCTCATGATTTATATATTGTTATCATATCAAAGGTACATGTTATCTCCATGACTCCCATGTCCCACCATGTCAACTGCCCTGTCTTATCAACCAAGGGTATAGTCCTAATTAATAATGTTTCTATCCCATTATATCAAGCACACATTTCCCTTCTTTCTTGTCCCATCAAAACAAGGATATGTGCAATGACTTCCCTTCCTTTAACATTAAGTGAACATGTTGTCCCAAAGACTTTCTAATCTCTCATCACCTCAAGGACATATGTAATCATTATAAATTTCTTTGCGTTCACATTACATGTGTATACTACCTCCATGACATTCTCATCCCCATCATGTCAAGGTGCACAATATCTCCATGGCTTCCTTGCTTCTGTGATATCTTCTCATTTGTTTATTTTTTCCTTCATAACAAGGATACAAGCTGTCTTCAGGATATCGGCAGTGATGTCAACTTCAACAGGCTACTTAATGTGAAGTTTGCCATTTCCTCCGCAATGAAGGTTCTACTCTGTTCTACTCTACTCTTTCACACAAAATTGGAATATCTAAAAATAGTCAAAATTTCTTTACATAGAAGACTTTTCTCTACTACCATTAATGATATAATACGTCTATTATATGTCATCTATTCAATGACATCTGTCTACCACTGTATGCCTCAGCATTACATATGTAAGTTTTAAAAACACAATCTTTTACCATCAGTTATCCCAACATTTTACAGGCTCGTTTTGTAAAATTCCAAGTCCCAGTCATAGACCTAGCCTTTTCTCCAAGAAGCTCTACATCTTTTATCTGGAGAAGACCATCAGAAACCATGAGGAATGTGTTTGTTGTTCTTGTTGCTACTTGGCTAAGTCCCCTTAGCATGCAAGACTGGCAAGTACAGATATGCACGCTAACTTGTGCATTCACACATATCTATAGATATGTCAAGCTGTAATCATTGCTCACACTAAGCTAAATATGAGCTCATACTAGTCCTACCATGTCTGATGAAGTGGTCCCATTTACCATTCCTGCTTCTGGTTACTTTCGTTTTTCTATAGCCTATCACACCATCAGAGAGAAAACTACTTTCCATCATCTGTCATCCACTTAATTACTTAATGCTAGTATTATATGAATTGATTTTTAAAATTATTCAACCCTGTTCCCATGGGAAAACTCTTTATCAATGAGAATACATGGCAATTCAAAGATCTCTTAGCCGCTAGTTTTACAAATTTCTCATGGGACTTAAGTTAACTACTTTCCCCAATCCATTGCAGTGAGGTTCTTCCATATATAATATAAATAATAAAGTTAGTCTCTCTGTTTTGGGATTATTCCAACCTATTGATAGTTTTCACAGCTTTCTGTTTCTACTTTTCATACTCTCTTCATTTTGTGACCCTTAACTACTGGTTGCTTTTGTGTTTCCATTGTTTTGTCATTTTGTGGCTTTATATAATTGAAATCATATAGTTTCTTTCATTCCATCTTATCTTGACTTAGCTTAAATATTGAAAGTTCAACCTCACTTTCCATGTCTTCAGTAGCTTTTGTCTTTTTATTATTGACTAATCATTGTACAAGTTTTTGTCAATTTGGTACTAATCTGAACATATCTGGGAAAAAGAAACCAACATGGAGGAATTGCTTTCTTGAAATTGATCAGTAGCCAAGCCTGTGTAACATTTTCTTGACTGCTGATTGATTGGGGAGGGCTTGGCCCACTCTAGGTGATGACATCCCTGGGTATATGGGCATGTGTGACAAAAGGAGCTGAGCACACCAAAGGGAGTGAGCCAGTAAATAATATTCATCTGTGGTCTATGCATTAGGTTACTAGTGTTAGGAGGGAAACTCTCTCTCTCTCTCTCTCTCTCTCTCTCTCTCTCTCTCTCTCTCTCCATCTCTCTCCAGTAAATATAAGATTAACAATAAATTTGGGTAAAATGTTCTCTATCAAACTGAAAATTTTGTTGATGTCTCAACATATCATTTCGCTAATATGCTGGCCATTTTTAGCATGGTTGGATATTCATTTTTCAAAGACTTTTTCAATGACAATTCTTTTCTTTTTTTTTAATCTGTTGACACAGTTGATTGCATTGATTTAGTTTTAGAGTTTAGACCAGCTTTGTGTTCCGAGATTAAGTTTCACAGTACCATGGTGCACAGTTCTTCTAACACACTGTTCATTTGCTACCTTTTAAAGAATTGTTGAGTCTACGATAGTAAGTGGGTGCTCTGCAGTTATTATTGTGATGATCTGGAATTGGTGATAGCATAATGCTAGCCACATAAAATGAGTTAGAAAAATGTGTCCCAGATTTGATATCATTTTTGCACTACATTTTGGCAAAATTCTCCATGGGATGGAACTGAATACATTCATCTTTTTAGAATATTAATTATACAATTTCTTTATTATTCATAGTGCTTTAAAATGGTCATGTCTGTAGTTTAAGCCATTATTAATTAATCAATTAACTGATTAATTAGATTTATCTGCATTATCTGTCATATATTTGTTTCTAGTAGTCACATATTATCCCTTTAATGTCCACAGCATGATTATACTTCTCTTTAATTGACGATACTGGAAATTTGTGCTTCATCTTTCTCATGGTTTAGATCAGATTGATACCAATTTTATTTGTTTTTGCAAAATCTAGTTTTCTTTTCTTTTATTTTTTTCTGTATTATTTTCCTGCTTTAATTTTGTTGGTTGCTGTTCTAACTTTAAATTTTATTTTTACAGTTATTTATGTTGGGGGATGATGGTGCTTGCATGATAGTATGTGTAGAACTGAGAGGGAAACATACTGAAGTTGATCCTTAGTCTGCTTTGGAGATAAGCACCTTACTCACTCACCAATCTCAACAACCCTATTACTCAGACTTTTGATTTTATTTTCTTCCTGCTTATTTGACAAAGTTCTCTTTCTACCTCTCTAGTTTCCTAAAATATCAGCATGGAGTTAGTGATTCTGTACTCCTTTATGCTCTAGTGTAGGCAATACCAACATGTCCTACTGAGATCTATTTGCTATGCCTCATAAGTTTTAATAAGGTGAATTTTCATTCTCATTTTGTTCAAAAAAATTCAATTTCTCTAGAGGTTTGATTTTTTTGTCCATGTGTTATTTACAAGTATGTTGTTTAACTCCAAAATATTTGATGCATGTCCCACTCTCTCTCTTGTTGATTTTGTAGTTTAATACCACTGTGGTCTGAGAATATACTTTGGATGATTTTTAGTTTTCACATCTATTATATAGTATTTGATGACCCAGACTGTGGCTTATCTTCCTAAACATTCCATGTGAGCTTGGAAAGAATGCATGATCTGTAGTGATGGATAGAGTGCTCTTTCAAGGCCAATTATGTCAAGTTCATTGAGAGTGTTGTACACTCATTTCTGCTTTTCCTAATTTTCTATCTTGCCAATCTAGAAATTACTACCATAAAGTACTTAAATTACTACCATTTAAAGTGCTTAACTATAATGGTGGCTTTGTCTGTATTTTAGTTTTGTTGTGTTTTGCTTTATGTGTTTTGAAGATCTGTTGTCAGGAATATGTAGTTTGAGCAACATTGGGTGTTACTGAAGAATAAACACATTTATTGTTGTGTAGTGATTTTTTTCTTCATCTTTGATAGTCTTTCATGCTCTAAAGTCTATTTTGTTCTGAAATTAGTGCTGCTATTTCAGCTTTGAGCATGATATATCTTTCTTCATTCATGTATTTTACTGACTTATTTTTTAACATTGGAGACTGAATCCCAGGCACAGAAACATACTCAACAAGCTTTTCTTGCCACAGTTCCACATCGCCAGTTCTAACATTCCTTTAACCTAAACTTACATTACTCTTTATCATTGACATGAATTTCTTGCAGACAACACAGAGTTGGATTTAATTTTTATTCATTTGAATGGATCACCAGCTTGAAATAGGTACCCATATAAAATACACATTTGAAGGGGCATGTTTATTGCTTCCTATCAACTTTGTATTTGTTTTTATTCTTTGATCTGCCTTTTCTGGTGATAACTGAGCATTAGATGTGATGTCATTGCAATTCCTTTGAGCAGATCAATTATATTTCATTTAAAAATGTTAATGGGTGCTCCAAACTGTAATGTGCAATGAAACAATTCTAGCTCTACTTCCAATAACAATACATCAGTTCGTGTATACTGCAGCCTGTTCATCCTTCTCCCAGATCTCCCCTCCCTCCTTAGACTATTGTCATCCACTTCATTTGTCATAATTCTATAAGCAACCAGCATACTAATTTCATTACTTATAATCTTAGGTTAATCTGCTGTGGTGGACTATCACCTAGAACTATGAGCTAAAATAGACCTTTGCTCTCCTCATTTGTTTTTGCCCACACCCATTCCCTTTAAGCTCCTCACAGTTGGGAACCCCTAAAACCATCGTTGGCTCAGTGAGTTAGCAGTAGGTCTTATAGCATCAGCACTTCATCAGCCTCCCAGCCACAGTTTCTATAGTAAAATGATAAGAAATGTAGCCCTCATAGACAAAAGGTATATGGAGTGAAGTCAGGAAGAAATAGATTCAACCTCCCCAGAGTACTCTTCAGGTCTCTGGATTTTAATAGCAAAGTTGTGAAACTGAAAATTAAATGTGTTATGTACTCATCAAGCTTATTAGGGATTCAGTGGCCAACATTTTATTGAGGTCACCTTCGGCATAGCAAATCCCTAAATTTTAAACTCCCGAGGACAATCTTTCTTCAGCCCAAACTACATAGTTTTGATGAGTAGTTTAAGTACAGTGAGCCCCATTTTGAGTCCTGAAAACTGAGGGAACTTTCTTTTTTTTTCTTTTTTAAATAATTTATTTATTTGTTTTCTCAAATCATAATTCATTCACACAGGGGTTATAAACACAGAAAGGCAGGATGAGGGGAAGGGGATGACACTGGAGTGTGGGTGTTCAGGGGGAATACAGATATCTTTCAGAACCGAGTATCGGCTGGGTGAAGGTTCAGGCGACAAGTCACTATGACTCTGCCTATGACTCACTTGTCCTTATCTAAGTTGGTATTGTCTGCCAAGGCTACCTATCTCAGGGAACTTTCTTGAAATACAAGTTTCCCAATGCTAGCGATGAGCCACATCTGAAGATGAGTTCAGCCCAAACAACATACTTTGTATGAATAGTTTAAGCACAGTGAGCTCTAGTTTGAGCTCAGAGAACTATGGTGACCTTCTTGAAATCCAAGTTTTGCAATTCTAGTCATGGGCTACATCTACAGATGAGTTCTGAGGGATATTCTCAGGCCTGCTATGTTGACTTATCAAAGTTCTTGTCTCCAGCCTCTGCTTCAGGGAAATAGATGCAATCAGGTTTTTCTTTGTTTGATTGGTTGGTTTTAGTTTTGTTGGTTCATTTGTTTTTGTTTTTGGTTTTGGTTTTTTTATTTGTGTGTGTGTATGTGTGTGTGTGCGCGCGCGCATTCATTCATGTGCATGTGTATATGCTGTGAGATGGTGACACTCAAAAACAGTCATTAAAATTTTATAATAATAATCAACTGTCTATATGTTAAAGCCTGTGGAAAGGTATCTGTAAGATACTACTCTTTGAGCTCAAGCCAACACTAATTAACTTTTAAAAAATATTTATTATTGAATTCAAACGTTGGCATTTTGAAACTTCTTCATGTATTTTAAATGTACACCAAGATTACAAACAATAACAACTCAGCCTGGAACAATTTCATAAGAATGAGATTTTAATATTCTTTCTTGATACTTTTAGGCTGGAGTAGGAGCACATGCCTACCGGTTAATCACCGCCGGAGGATGTAAAAGAAGCAAATTGGATTTTCAAAGCCATTCTCAAATATACGACCTGGATATTTACTAAGTAACATAATCGTAGCTGAGAGTAACCTTGAAAGCTCAACTTAAGCTTAAATATCTGTGTTTTCTAAGTAAGGTCCAAATATCTCAAGTAAAGCTACTGAGCTAAGGCTGAGCTCTTTCTTCCAGTCCTAAATATCTATAAATTCTGGGGGTTTCGTTGACAGTACCCTGGTCCAGGGGTCACTTTGTGTGGTGCTGAAAGACAAGTGTCAATTATGTGTCCCAATTTCTCCTGTTAGAATTTATTAGTAGGCAAATCAGGATCTTCTGAGGCAATGATAAATGGCAGTCCTGTCTTATAGCTTTCATTGTCTTTTACCCATGCTTACTCCTGTGTTTCTTTGGAATGTCCCTTTGCAGAGTTAAGGAGTTTTCCAGTCTAGCAGTGATGTGCCATGAAGTGTTGTTTATAATGTTGTTCAGTGTCAAGAAAGGCTTGAGATGAGTTATAGTTTCTATTGTCCTGCCATTGTCTTCATAGAAATAATATGTCCCTCACAGGTTAGTAGCCAAAAGGATAGAGTCATATGGAAAAACTAAATTTTAGACCTGTAAAACAAACTAGATTTATCATCACTAACCTGTAGAGCCGCAAATACCAATATTGATATTTCAAGCTACTGAGTTTGGTGGTGTTTTGTCACCCAGCATGATTTTAACAAAGGCTGACTGATACATCAGTAAGATTTATAATATAGAAATATTCAGAAACACATGCCCAGTAATAGAATTTGCTGAGTAAAGTCTCACGTACTACTGTTACTAAAACAATATATTTCACATGCTTTTAAAGGTTTGTGTGTGTGAGAGAGAGAGAGACAGAGAGACAGAAAGACAGTGGGACAAAGAAATGGATTATGCCATATATGTATGGGTACACAAAACAGCCAGTAAGGGTGGATTCCATGAAGTTGCATGTTTGTTATTTCTGTGTCTGTGATTCTGTATGCATTTATACATCAAGAACTTATAATTTTTGCACAAGAAATACTAAAAAGCTGAAAATTCAAATAATAAAGGTAGTTCCTTCCAAATGCTAAAGTGAAAGATGCTTTAACATACATGTGATTTTTTTTTACCCTTTAAATTTTTAGCGCTCAAACTATGTGAATAAACAGAAACTGCATATAAATTAATATTCCAGACCGATAGCTATATATTTCTATTCAGTTTTTTTGAAGTTTGAGTTGGTCCCTTTGCATACTAACATGATTGGAAACATCTGAGAGACTCTCTCCGCACTTGTCATTGTTTGTAAAATCTGAATGAATGAGCATCTGAATGAGAGTGCATAGTTTATTGATGTCAATAAATGTTTTCATCACCATAATGTGTCATTTGTAATTTGTATTTACTTTTTCTTCTTGATTCATGGTGATCCTTTTTGCAAAACAGTTTTTGGGACACAATAGGCACTCGGTGTCCATTTGGTGAGTCTGTGAATGAATAGCTGAAATACTGAGAATGATGGAATGAATGTCAGATGCAGGAGAGATATTCAAACAAAACAATGGCTCTTTTCCAATCACACTTGTCTAGCAAGAGGATGTGATGGGAGGTAGGACCAGCTGCTTGTTGGATCTGTCCCAAAGTAAAGGAGGTAGCTGCCTTTAGTGCAGCTATTAGAGCACCATCAAAGTACTCTTTTTCTTCATAAAACACCTGATTTTTAGTAAATATTGTGGGATTGTGAAATACAGTGAGTCCAGTACTACATTGGTATAAATCAATGACTCTAATAGTACTTTGGAAATAGTCTCCAAATTTTTGTTTCACCAAGGAACTCGTATCTTTAGAATAGTGACTCATATAGTCTCCAAATTTTTGTTTCACCAAGGGACTCATATCTTTAGAATAGTGACTCATATTTTCATGGATGCTTGGCTATGGTCAGGATGAAGCTTTCACGACTGATCAATACTGTATATTATAAAGTATCCTAAGCATCCCAAGAGCAGATAATAAAAGCTCGACTTGCACAACAGTGTCCATTCTTCCTAGGTGTAACAGCAGGAGTTCAAATCCCCTCTTTTAGTAACCACAATCACATAGACCTTCAGTCAACATAGACAGAAGATAAAAAGAACTTCATTTCAAAAGGAACCTGAAGTTTCGAGCAGTTAGACTATTTTTTTCCTACATAGCAATGCCCACTACACACAAGGAATATGTTACAAATTCCACAGTGTAGGCCTGAAACTAAAGATAGCAAGTAAGTAAAATGTACACATATTCATGAGGAACTTTAATTTATAAATTAGGTGTAATGGATAAATTATAACAGTACTTATATTGCATTTGTGATTTATGGAAATGATATATGTATACATGAAGAATGAAGTACCTTCTATGTAAATAACACACACTGTTGTATAAGGGAATTAAGAATCTGGAGAATTCATTAATTATCTGAACGGGTCCTGGAATCAGTTTCTGGTGGAGAATAATGAGTGCTTCCCTATATCCCTATATCTTCTTGTGATGATGTGGGCTGAGGTTATACCTTTATAATAAGATGTTATGACATAGCAGCAAATTATTATGCAGGATTCTTAGTATATAAGCTCTGAAATGCTGTGAAAACATGTCTGATACCAAGACAGCTACCAAGTAATGAATAGATAAACCAGAGATTAGAAAATGGATTTTAGAAACACTGTATGAAGCAAAATTGGACATAGCACAATCTTATCATACAAATGTAAATATTGTTTACTTTAAGTTTTATAAAATATTTGTTTCCTTTTAGACTTAATATTGTGGGCAGAGAATGGATGTCATATAACTGAAATCTTAGAAAGCAAAAACATTGAAATAGAGAACTGGTTGTGTATTTCAGTTGAGAATTATGTTTCAGCTCTTCTTTATGGACAGATTAGTAAGGCTTTATGTCTTAATCCATGGGCACCCTTTTCTAAAAATGCTGTAGACAAGCTAATTTGTACAAACCAAAATTTATTTCTCATAGATCTAGAGACTAGGGCATTGAAAATCAAAGCTCCAGGAGATTTGATGTCTGGTGAGGTGGTGGTTTGCTGCAGTATCCTCCAGGGGGAACAAACATTGTATATTCACAAGAAGGATGAAGAGAGCCATGCTAGTCCTCTGTAGCTCTACTAGAGAACTAGTTGCTACCAGCACAAGGATCTTAAGACTTGACCACTTCCTGAAATCTACCTCTTCTTACTACCAGTACAATTGAGATTAAGATTCATTGTGAATTTTGGGAATAGCATGCATTCAGTCCGTGAAGCTACAGTAACCTATGTCTAAGACTACTTTTGGGTGGTACTATGTGGGATGCTTTGAACAAAGCTAGTCATGCTCCATAACTAGCAGATTGCAGTCATCCATTAATATAATTTCTATTCTATAAATGGATCCAATAGTACCTTGTCACTATGAAATGTATAAAGTTATTCATGTATACTGTGTGACATAGGTGTCTTCTATAGTAAGCAGTAAATAGTTGCTAGCAGCTTTTCTGTTCTTACCACCTTTCATTTTTTCCCTCTCTCTTTCTTCCTATGCCTTACCATTCTTTCCATTCTTTATTCCTCACAAATGAGAAATGGGTGATGCAAGACCAGATGCTTCAGCAAGGAGATCAATATAAGAAAAATGCCTTCTGTTAACACCCTCCTACAGCTCTACAGTTGAGTTTTCCTCTGTATTATGAATTCTTCCTGTTTATAAGAACAAACATGCATCTTTCATACTTAATGACCACACATGATGTCTACCATGTGTCCCATTCATTGGGATCCTTTGCATTTCACTGACCACTGTCTCACAAATGGAAATGCCTCTTGTGGGCATCTTGCCTGATCTATGAAGGCCCACATTTCTAGTTATAGTCTCATGTTGCATTTTCTGCCAGATACAGAAATAAAACTTTTCACAAGATTTCCCTCTGGTCTTTCCAGCTCCATAGGCACCTGTAATTTGGACAAGTTTATTTTTGCAAAGGTAGAAATGTTCCTTCTGATTTCCTGTATTATATGCTAAGTAATTATTGAATATTAGTAATGTATTTATAGAAATAAACAATCTCAATGCGCAAAAAATATTTTAAGTGCTTATGATTATCAGCATTTTATATTAAGCGCAAAATGGTTACATAAATAGGCCAAAGAGAGAAATATCACTGATAGTTGATAGATAGATAGATAGATAGATATATATATAGATAGATAGATAGATAGATAGATAGATAGATAGATAAATAGATAGATGGATGGATAGATAGATAGATAGATAGATAGATATTTTATAGGTTACAAATGACATTGACTACTATATTTATAGTTTGGTATATGATCAGTCTACAAGTAAGTATGATTGTTAACATGTTTTCAGATTCAGTGCCAAATGGTCATGAACTGACAAATAATATATGCGTATGTATGCCTGTGTATGTGTGTATTTGTGTGCATGTAATGTGTGTGCATGTGTGTACGTGTGCACATGTTTCTTGCAAGTGGTACTGACAAGCCATAAACTAAAGATTCCTGGCACTGAGGCCAGGTTCTAAATTTCCATTCCTTCCAAATTCTTTATGTATCTTGAAAGGTAAAAGATCAGAAGAGTGGCATACAAAAAACGAAACATTAGTGATATCACACCAACAGCATGTTTTCTGTGTTTAGTCCTATAGATTAAAACATGTATACTGAAGTTTCCAAGACACTGTAAGCCAGAAGGAAAGATCAAGAGCATCCAGAATGCTTCTCCTTGACTGTCCTTGAGAGAGGTGTCCGTCTTTTGGCTAATATCAGTGCACTGGACTGTAGAATTATTCTCAGTTGCCCATCTTTTTATGAAAAATACTATCATTTACAAGTTGAACCAATGTTTTTCTCAAGCTTTCCCTTTGATTTGCTTCCCTTAAATGGGTGTCATTTTCAAACAAATTCTTCTCAAGTTAGAAGTGGTAGCTACGGGAACAGTTGAAATAAACATTCAAGTCGGATGACAATTCTTACCATCACTTTTATAAGACCTCAGAGGAAATGTTAATTGTGTTTGAGTCACAACTGTATTTAGCATGTGTATATACTAGAACAGATTTGTTGAGGATTTAGTCCTAAGTTCTGATCCTAAAACCATGTGACAGAACATCACCTGAACCAGAGCCTGAGAGTAAGTTGAAAATATTCTGAGGTTCTTAAAATATCAGAGTTGCCTTATAGATAAAGTCACTTTACCGTCATCCTTAGAGGCACAGCTCCTTGAGCAGTAGTGAGAAATTATGGGCTGGATTACATGTTATGATTTTAGGAAAGTCTTTAGCCTCAGCATATGGGCCAACGATCTTTTCTTTTTTCAGAAAGGGGTACAAGTTTTTTTCTTCTTTATGAAGACCTATAGAAGAACTAATATTAATGCTGGATTGTGTGCTCCTATCTTTTGCCAATTTAATTCTTTCATGGTATTGAAATGACCCAGACAGTCTCAAATTAATAATAAGGCTGTAAGAGGGACCTGTTAATTTTCCCCTCTCTAGTTCATCTTTTTTGGTATCTCTGTAGCATCATCAACATAAGTGTGCATCTGCAACCAGTGGAGAATACTCAGTGTTGGCACTGTGTGCTTGAGTAGTTCAAAGGACCCCCTAGTGCTAAGTGACTGTCATATTTCACATTATAGAATGGTTACGTTGACAAAAGAAGTTATATAATATAAATAAGGGATACGTAAAAACATGTACAAAAACACATACATGCTTACACAAATGACCTTTCAGAGGAACAGAAATTCTAGAGGAAGTGTATAATTTCTACAGATTAGTAATTAAAATCCAGAGGAGTAAAAATAATGAAATGGATTTTTCAAATTTTCTTTTTATTATTCTCCTTTATTTGTGCTTTAATTCCCATAAAATTGTCTCTTAGATCCTGTCGTAAAGCAGCCCCACATGTTCGTAATAGGAAAAAAGACAGCTATGTATTTCATATTACTAAGAAGTTGCAGGTAGTAGATTGAAGGTAGATAGAAAAGAGACCTTTCATATAATATAATTGGGGTGGCTTGACCATTGTGGAGAAGACAGTGCAAGAAGATCAGTGAGTAAATAAAATATTCAGTGGTTTGCGCTTCACTGAGATAGCAGCTACTTTCACATAGTGGGCAAAGCCAGCTTTCCCTACCGTGTACTCAGATACAGGCATCGTGGTCCCCTCTTTGAGGAAAACCTCATGTAGATGAATTTTCGGTGACAATAATGACTATGAAATTTTTAGTCATGGACTGAGGAGATGGTTTAATGAGTAAGCATTTTGCAACATGGAGATTGAAGTTTGAATTCTCAGACCATTCAGGCTGTTTTTAGTAGCTCATATCTGTTACCATAGCATTCCAAAGTCAATGTCAGAGTCAGGGACTGGAGAAACCACAGAAGTTCACAGGCCAATTAGTATCGAGTACACTGTACCAAACAGTGAAAGAAAGACACTCTCTCAAACAATGTGGAGTTAAGGACTGACACCTGAGGTTGTCTGTTGACCTCCACACAAACCATGTGACATATGAACACCTACACTCACACACAGGAAGACACTACACACACACATACTCAGAATTTTTAAAAACTCCTTTGCAAGCTCTGTACTAAACCAAACATGCTATTTATCAGAGGACACACAACTGATGAATTTTACCATTTTTCTTTATGCATACACACACTCATATACATGATTGTAGATGCCATATGTCATGTCCTTACTGTGGTGTCAGGTAGTGAAAACAGAAGTATAAGGTAATATATATAACACAACAGACTTCGGAATAAGGCCATTCACAGGTTGAATTCAACTTCTGCCATTTACTATTTCAAGAATCTTTGCCAAATGCCTTGCCTTTGTGAGTTGCACTTTCTTTCTCTGAAGATGTTAGCCTCATACCTACTGCAGGGAAGTGACTGGAAGTCTATTCTGTGTTCCCTATGCCTTGCCCTTCTTGTCAGCTAGAGTGTTAATACAAAGCCATGGCAGTTGAAAGAACTCACAGTTTACAGGGATGAGACACGGAGAAGTAATCACAATAGCTCAAGGTGTATGCCCTGGTGAACACAGGCGTGCTTGTCAGAGGCAGGATGTGATCTTCTTTCTCAGGTAGATTAAAACGTCTGTCTCTACAGTTTCTGGAGGCTGAACTTGGGGATACACACATGATCAACACAGATCCTAATCAGAACCTTAGGAAGTATAAAAGAAAAATTGTGAAACTTGACTCCTAGAAATAGTCAGGAAAACAGCAAGATTGTACTCTATGTTTGAACCCAAATTTCATCGGAAACCTTAGAAACATTTCTGAGGTTCAGAACTCAGGCAACAGACCTGAAAGCCAACCTTTGTCAAACCAAAAGCTCTCTCACAAAGCCAGTCTTCACAGTATTTGGCATTCATTTGTCACATAGTAATTAGCCTATTAATCCAAATTAAACCCTTATCTCAGGCTCTTCATCCAAAGTGTGAATATAACAATTACCGGGAGGCGAAAAAGGGAGGAGGTTTTCAGAGCTGTGCCTTGTCATGAGAGCAGACATCCTGATTGTGGCAGAAAGAGAGAAATATGATATTAGCATGCATAAGAACCGAGATGTGAATGTATTCAAGAAATCTGATAGCTTTGTGAAGGGCTTGTGAAGTTTAGGTAGTGATCTCCAGGTCGAGTTGAAAAATTGAAGACATCTCAGTTACCTAGAATACCCTCAAATGCTGTGGGGTTACAGAGGGGTTTGTTTGTTTGGTAAGCAACTAAAAACCCTTATAATAGCCTTTCACTTTAATTAGATACTTGAGACAAGCATCCACAAAGCCACTGCAGGGAGATTCCACACATTCCATTGTGGCAGCTTAGAGGTGGCACCCTGGAGGGACTGGAGGACTCAGATAATTTCAACAAAACAAAACAAAAACAAGAACAAGAAAAATATGTCCGTGTGTGTGTGTGTGTGTGTGTGTGTGTGTGTGTGTGTGTGTGTAGGAGGGGGAGATAAAGAGGGAGGGAGAGAGAGGGAGGGAGGGAGGAAGGGAGGGAGGGAAGAGAGAGGGAGAGAGAGAGAGAGAGAGGGAGAGAGAGAGAGAGAGAGAGAGAGAGAGAGAGAGAGAGAGAGAGACTGATTCCATAAATGCGTATGAAGGCAACCAGAGGACAGTCTCAGTCTGAATGCCTCCATTCAGAGATTATGTGCAAGAGGCACCATATCCAACTATTTTACTTGGAAAGTTAATATCATATGTAAATTTCTCTTCCTTTTAGTGAGATTTAATTGGATTTTTAAATAAAAATTCAACATTCTAGGCCACTCAGCCTCCCCACACTTGAACATGAGCTTTTAGGTCTAGATGCTCTGTCTGAGCTGCCCACAAAGGAGTCTCAGTTTTTAACTCATGTGAATGCAAGCCCCCGTAAGTGAGGCCTATAAATTCATTTAATGCTCTACGGCTCAGCATGGAGACATCTCTAACTGATAATTCACCAGTTTTATTTTTTGCTGTGACAAAGAAGTCCCAGTGTAAGGACTAATCTTTGTTGCCAACTGGACTGAGTCCAGGATCAAGGAGATGTAAGCCAATCTGTGAGTGGCTCTCCTGGAAAGATTAATAGAGAAAGAAATCCTCCTGCAGAGTGGGCAGTACTTTTACACAATGGCCCAGCTGTGAAGAGGTCTACCTTTGGCCTACCAGCTTTTGCTTCTTGCTGGTGAGTTCATCTTCCATGTCTCTGTGTTTGCTGTTGCTGATTTTCATTGTCATTAAAATCCAGGTTCTTCCAGCTTCTAATGTAGACTAAGGACCAGAGTCGTTGCAGCAATCCTCCAGTCCTTTGGTATCAGAATGATCCTGCTTATACATCCAGCCATATGGACAGAGTGGCTATTGGGACCTCAGCTTTTCTGTAAATGTGAACAGCCTTGGACTACCGAGTCATTATCCAGCAAGCCTACCTATACTCTCTTGTAATACATATTCTTTGTATTGCTTGGGCCTTCTGGAGAGTCCTGACCAACCATCTGGTCTCTGACCTATTTTGAAAGTCAGGACCAATGCCTATGATCTAGAAATGCACCCAACAATACCACAGTATTTATCGCTGAAGAGAGTTCTAAGTTGTAATTCAGCTCTGTACCAACTAGAGCAGTGACAGGACCACATTCCATAGCAAAGAAAATCTCAGATGAGGTGTTACTGTGAAGATTAAAATGTAGCAAAGTTAAACCCCCAGTAAATTGCCCAACAGACAATGACTTATGAATATTCATTCCTCCCTGCCACTGCTTTATCTGTTAATATGAAGATAAATTCACAGATTTGAGTAAGTCTGATCCTGAACATTTTGATCCGGGAATTACTACCAAAACAAAATGAAGGTCATATTCCCCTTATAATAAAAATTACAAAATAATGACACCAACTCATGATGAGGTTAAAAAGAAACAAATGTCCCCCTGTTGTTACCTCCTTTTTCAAAAGTCAATGCACTCTTAAAAGTCTAAAAATGATCAGATTTTATTTCCTCCTGGGGAATGTCCTTAGAATAACATCATATCTGAAGGAATATATTCACTTCAGCATTATTTAAAAGAAAAGAGAATTTTAAAGCAACCTGACACTGAAAGCATCCATTTACATGTCTTGTTACGGCTATGGTTGGATATTTTCTACAGTTTGTACAAAGATATGTAATCTGCAAAGCACTGATGTTGAAAGGGATCATTGGAAACTGATTAGATCATGAGGGTGCTGTCTCAAGTGGATCAATGCTTTTACTACAGTACTGAGTGAGTGAGTTAGCTATAAATGGAATAACGCTGTGAAGCCAAATGTTTGCTATGTGCCCTCTGTGCTCTCTATCTTTGTCTTTGCCTCTGTCTCTGTGTGTGTCTCTTTGTCTCTCTTACTGTCTCTGTCTCTGTCTCTCTCTGTCTCTGTCTTTATCCCTCTCTGTCTCTGTCTCCCTGTCTCTGTTTCTCTGTGTCTCTGTTTCTTTCTTGTCTCTGTCTGTCTCTTGTCTCTCTCTGGCTGTTTCTCTGTCTCTCTCTTTCTGTATCTCTGTCTCTTTGTCTTTCTGTGTTTCCCTCTTTCTGTCTCTGTTCTATCTTTTTCTTTCTCTGTGTCTCTCTGTGATTCTCTGTCTCTGTCTCTCTGCCTCTTTGACGCTCCCTCCCTTCCTCTCCATCTTTCTCCTTCTCTCCTTTGTGATATTTGGCTTGAGACGAAATGGCAAGCAAGAAAGTTCCCACTAGGTAGGAAACCCTTGACCTTGCATTGGACTTCCCAGCCTCTAGAATTAGAGAAATAAACAAAAGCACCTTCTGTTCTTCATGAACTACCAAAGTAGTGATTATCTGTCACAGAAGTGGAAAATAGATGAAAATAGTTATGAGGAGACTGAGAATAATAATTAAGAATATGTAGCAGCAAGAAATAGTATCTTCACTGCAATATGAGAAAAAGAGTACAAAAATATTTTCTTTTACATTGTTACAATTTTAAAGTATTTATATAGAGAACACAGGAAAATGAATAAATTGCTGTGGGGCTGAAATGTGACTTTTTTTAAATTTATGATTGCTATTACTTTTATACTGCAACTTTTTGATCCCGCATACGGCCATCCTTTTCAGTGTTTGTAAGAAACTGTAGCCTCTTGCATGTTGTCACATACACAGAGGATCTTGACATAAAATCACTGCAAATATCTCAGATAAGTACAGAAAACCTGGTTAGCACTCAGTATACCCTGCCTATGTCCCAGATCCTAAGAAGAAATCAGGATTCCTTGATATTATATTATGGAGATCAGACCCACAGGAGGAAAGTCAAACTCGACAGTGGAAAACAAACATTTGGAATGGCTATGCCAACCCAGGATAGAACACAGCATGGGGACACAGAGTCCCCAGTGAGGACTGACTAAATATCCACTCTGATTTCTGAATCATGTGCAGATGTACATGGCTCAGTGATCCTGGAATGGAACCAACATAAGTTCATTTTCACGTGCTGGTTAAGAATAATCAGAGTCGTGTGCTGAGCCAGACTGCCCCTAAGAAAAGATTACATTTCCTTTTAGTTGATCTTGCTTTCCTGAGACTACATGCTCCAAGGCCATATCTGATTATATGGGTATCATCCTGGAATACAGGGCCTAAATTCACTTGCTAGAACCTTCAGAACAAAATAGCTCTGACTGCAGGCTTTCCCAACAGATTTTATTTTCCTATAGTTCTGGAGACTAGGTATATGTGTTCTGGGTTGATTTAGTCTCAGAAGTCTTTTCTCTCCTTGGCTTGTAGAGGATCATATTCTGAGCCCATCTTCAGACTGTATTCCTTTTGCCGTCCCATGTCCAAATTTCTCTTTCATATGAGAACATCAATATGTTTGGATTAGGAACTTCTACAATGATCTCACGGTAATGTTACTATCCCTTTAAACATCCCAAACATGAGGAGACTCCCTTGTAAAGCAGGGTGACAAGTCATGTGATTTAGTGTGCATATGGACAAAATCTCCATGGAAGCATATGGGAGATTGTCTGTCTAAATCCTTGTTTTTTACAGCATCCCATTTGGGCATTTAACTGGGGCTTTCCAAGATTATAATGAGCAAATATAAGTTCAGGGTCCATCTTCAGAATCTCCTTGTGATTGATCCACTGTCAGAACTATCGCTTTTACATTCTTCTTTCTCACCCCTGGACCTTTCTTTGGATCACAGAAGAAATCCATTTTCACAGCTTCACAAGTTCAAACTCAGGAAAACACAAAACAAAAATCCCAAGTCATTGTCTTAAAGTCAAATAGCGAGTCCAAGGAACCAAATTTGCAATTAGTCCCAGATACCCTCTAGAAAAACACTCAGTGTATCATTATTACAAACTTAACTTATTGACACAAGATCGTGTTTCATATACTATGGGGAAGTAGTATGCTCTTTTACTCTGTCTGCCATGAGAATAGGCAACATTTTTCATAAAGAAAAATTGGTTAAGATGTGGTCGGACTCCAGTATTTTACCTGTGTCAATATGAAATAAATATTTCCTCTTCGTCAATTGATTCTCATTTTGGTCACAATATTTGTAGTAATCAATATGGATGCCAATATTTTATGGATCCTAATAAACTTTCAACACTGTCTTACATTAGGCTTTTAAGTGGAGAAGGCTGAATACCATTTTTGTGATAGCATCATTGACATTTTTGTTTTTCTACATTGTTTCAAAAGTAGGAATCAGAGTTTCAAATAACTTGCCCAGAATTGCTGGATATGCTAAAGAAATGTGTTACCTATGTGCATGTTTTTCCTCACATGAGTTGGCCCAGCCAGTGAACAGAGCTCAGGGAATCTGCATGACAGTGCTGGAGCTTGTCCTGATATCCTGCCATTTACTCTGCAGCATTTAGCAATGTTCACATCACAAACGAGAGGTGTAAAAAAAAAAAAAACCAAAACATAATATAATTCTTAAGTCCTCTTTAAAAGAGACAAACATAATCTAACAAGATCTAGTAATGTCTCGGTGAGCTGAATCATGTTTCGTATACTGTGGGGAAGCAGTAAAAAGCTACGTTTTGCTGGAGATGGAGTGGAATCATCTCCCCTCACTGGTATATGCAAACTGTTGCTCATTATTCTAAAAGTACACTGTGAGCTTTTACCAGCCTAGCACCATCAGGCAGGCAGGTCTATGTGGAGCTGAAATTGCAAGATTCTTTTCCATGGGATGGGGTTTGTGAAAAATTTCAAGAAGAAGGTCTATGTTAACAAACACCAAGTCAGGTTTAGAAGGTTTAGATGGTAAAATCAACTATTGTATTAGGAAATGACTGATGATCCAGGAAATGAAAAGTAAGTGCAGCGCATCCAAATACAGGATGACAGTTCATGTAGCAGACAGAGAGCTCAGCTGTCAGACTGTATGTGCCCACACAGAAGGGTATACAGCACTGTGTCCATGTATGCACATGGAATTATGGTATGAAAGTTGTTCTGGACAAATATGCTGCAGCTTATTGCACTGGCCTGCTGCTGCCTGCTTCTCTCCAGGTTTGGCATAGGCAAGATCTTGAAGGAGAAGCAGAGATGACTGGAGATGAATGCAATGTGGAAAGCACTGGTGAGTGACATATAGACAAAGGGGTGGAGCCTTCCAGAATGTCCCTTGCCTAGAAGAAAGATTTAGTTGCTCCAAAGAAGGCAAGCTTGGCTCAGATCTCAGGAAGGGCTGTGCAGGGATAAAACTATTTTTTGGAAGATTTTTTTTCATAAAGACAATAAACTTAGTGGCTAAGACAAAAATAACAACAAAAAAACGAAACAAAACAAACAAAAAAACCACAATGAGACCTCTTCATTCCTCTCTTCCTTATTTGATACGTTTAAGTTTCAATTTTACTAGGCTAGCAGTTCCTAGATTTTCTGTTAAGACATTGTTTTCCAGGTGTTTCTCTGATGGTGTCTGTTGAAGAGATTATCAATTACATGAGTAGCCTGGGTATTGAAACTTCTCTTATAGTGTTATGAACAGATATCATCTAATTCAAAGGCCCACATGATACAAAGAACCTGGGGAAGGCACACGTATTGTTCACTGGGACTGAGACATCCATTTTCTTCTACTTTGAACGTCATAGCCACTGTTTCCTTGATTTATAAAGTTGAACTAAGTCTTATTCTATAAATTCCCTTATGTCTTATGAAATTGAATTAGACTGGAAGTCCACCATTTTCTCTCTTGAGCCTCTAGCTTGCAGACAACAGTCTACAGGACTTATAACACAAAACCACATTTAATATACATTGATAAATGTTTATATGTGTACTGCTTCTTTTCTCATAATGACTCTGATTAATACATAACTCATGTTGCCATTTCTTTCTAGTACCTTCCCCCCAAACAAAGAAACAAACAAAAAATTGCTACAGTCACTGAGTACTCTGAGATAACAGAAATTCTTTTCTTCATTGTATCTGTGATAGCTAATCTTGGTTGTCAACTTTACACTTTTAGGAGGAGAGAACCTTCATTGAATTATTGTCTCTAAGAGTTGGGTAGGCTCTGAATGGGGGGGGTCAAGTCCACTGTGGTCAGTGCTATCCCTAGGCAAGTGGGCCCCAGCTATTTAAAAGTGGCAACTGAATGTGAGCCTATGAGTTAGCAAGTCAGGAAGAAGTGATCCCCACGGTTTCTGTTTCGAACTCCTACCTTGAATTTCTGCTTTGGCTTACCTGGATGATAGATTGTGAACTGGAAGTGTCAGTCCAACACACACTTTTGCTCTCTTAGTTGCTTTTGGTCAAAGTAGTTCATCATAGAGACAAAGAGAAAATGAGGACATAAGATGATAGCGATCTGAAACAACCCAGGAGAAAAGTTTAGAACTCCTTGCCAAGCTTGTGGAAGGCAAGTCTCACTGTAGAAGCTGGGATGCAGAATCCCTTCTCTCTCGGGACTTACAGTAAGCTCTCCTCCCAATTCTCTACTCCAGAGAACCCCAGAGGTTTTAACACCTCCTGGCAGCACTTGCATTTGCCTGTCAATCTCTTGCCCTCTCAGTTGTTTATGCTTGGGTGAAGTTGTTTATCTCAGGCACTTGTAATTGAGATTTTCAACAATAAAGGCTTAGACTCTCCAAATCCCAGACCCTTCAGAACCCATCTTCAATTGAAAAGAGATAAAAATCATAGAGAAGGTTGAGACCCTCCATCTGAATTAAGGCTAGTAAGTTCACAGGCCTAGGTTCCAGGAATTAGCTAGCCACAAAAAAAAAGAGAACTAGCCAGAAGGCAGGTCAGCCAGGTCGTTCCAGGAACTGACTCACCACAAAGAATAGCAGAACTAAAAATACAGGTTGGCTGAGTTATTCCAGGAGATGGCTGACCACAATGGCTAGGTTAAGGTCACATTCCTGAGAAATATGTGTGCAGGATGTTTCCTACTCCCCACCCTGGTTTATGACTAGCTAAATAATGAGCTAAGAACTTTCTACTATTTTTATGATATGGGTTGGGATTTTCCACTGTTCCCTTTTTGACTTCCCCCTTCACCCCTCTGGTTTGTGGTTTTTTCCTTTAAATACCCCTTGCTCCTGAGCCTGGGGGTCAACACTCCTCTGCCCTTGCATGGGACACATGTCTCAGCCTCAGTGCTGAATCTGCCCAAATAAACTTCACCTCTTGCTGTTGCATCAACTCTGGTCTTTCTCATGATTTTTTTGGGGGGTTGCTTTCTCCCGAGACTTGAATGAAGGTCTCCCCTCTCTGGGGGTATTTCACAATCTTAGAAGCATAGGATCGACTTTTTCATTTTCTGGGATCTTCTGTAATAATTCTAATCTGAAATTGTGGATCTTTCTAGTCTATTTTAAAGAAAATCTGTAATTAAAACAAACAAAAAAAAAACAAGCAAGTACCCCTCCCCCCCCCCAAAAAAAAGCAAACAAACAGGGATGGACAGTGAAGAAACATAAAAATAGCAGTTTACCAGCTTCCTTAAACAATAAAGCTAATATGAAGTCAAATCCATCTAAAACAATGACAATTCTGCTCAAAAGTGCTTTCAGGCTAACCCTCTGTTGTTGACACTCGAGGAAGCAAATGCTGAAAGTTTTCTAATACAATTACAAAGCCTTTTTCATCGTGGTAGAGTTTTGTCTGTCAAAGACCAGAAGCTTTGTTATGAATATTATACTTTTAATTTTTATTATTTCCTGACTAACCTGTTACCTACTGTGCACTGTGTGTCACACATTGGTACTACTCCTATTCTTTTATATCCATGAGTCTCATAGAGCCTGATAAAATGTACACTTATATTCATGGGGTCTGGGCTCAAACCTGAGATACTGCAGTTCTGGAGAGTACCTAGCAGCTGGAAAACATGTTGGCCCATGCACCCAACTAGGAATAATAAGGAATAGCTTGAATTTATCTGCACTATCCCCTCTAGGTAAGCTATATCCAAACATGGAGAAAGACTTGCCACTGTAACATTTATATAATTTGTTTATTGTCTGTATTTTGTCTACAAGACTGGGTAGGATATCTATTGTTTTTAATCCTTTTTCTTCTCAATGTAGAAATTACTTTCTCCTGATCTCCTTGTTTGGCCAATTTCTTGCTCTACGTTTTTTGATGGAGCTACCATGTCATAATGTATCATACCGCATTCTTACCTCAGAGATTTCACCCCATTCCATATCATTTCCCATTCTTACCTCAGGGATTTCTTTCCTTCTTCCTCACTACCTAATAAAGCATCAGGTCCACATTGCATAGTAGTAACTGCCTAACTGGATGGATGCATGAATAAATGAATGAGTGGATACTAATGCTTGTCAGATGGGGTACTAATTACACCAACTACATACATACAGGTATGAGCATAGTGAGAAAGAATTTTCCAACATTCTCCCTTGATAGAATCAGATCAAGCTAAGTTTAGGTTATAAAGCCTGTGGCAGAATAGGGTCTAAAGACTGAGTTTTCATTCAGTCCCTAATGAGATGAATTAAGTGGTGTAAAGCAATGCACCTTGTACGTTCAGCACCCTGGGAGGCAACAAGAAAAGGGTGAAGATGAAGACCTTGTCTGCTCCTGAAGGCTCCCGGGAAGCGTATATGCACAGCACAGAACACTCCAGGGAAGCCCATGGTGATTATACCTTTTGAAGAGGGTAGATTCATTTCTGCAAAGCCAAGTTCCAGGTTTGTCCCCATTCATCCACTGCTTGATGAGAACTGCGGGGTGTGTGACTAATGGTTTCTGGTTGCTTTTGGGCTGATGTGAAATGCATGTGATAATTAGCTAAGTAAATTAGTTCTGTCCTCATTATTTTTTATTTAAAACGGTTTCATAGGGATAGCTTTTTACAATGATTTCTGCTCTAATTTCTCATTATCTCCACTGGGAGATGGGGAAAAATATTAACAAGTAACATTTTTCTCCCTACTGTGGGACATTTGTCCCATTCACCCTTTTTGCTACTTTCCAAACCAGCTCATCAATGTCTGCCCTGTTACATGGATTAATCATGGAAATCCTGGTGATGGCTCCCTCCCATATCCTTGTTTTGATCATGGGATTAGCATTAGCATCACAGTTGGAGCTCCTTTTGAATATTCACAGATCAGTGGAGACTTTTATGCCTCTCAGTGCAGGGAGAAGTACATAAGATTTCTGCAACTACGTAGGATTTTTGCAACTACAAGCAAAAGGATTTTCAATGCTGACATATTAACATCCAGAATGTATGATGTGGGCCACTCTCGTGGACATGCCTATCTGTTCCTGGTCTCAGATGCCTGGTGACTGTGCTAAAATGAGATGCAGCTCTTGTCCCTAGAACGGGCCCTAGACTTTAGAATCATGCAAATCCAATGAAACACTGCTTGCTCTGGAGAACTCCTTCTGAGATTTCTGATAAAACTTTGAGTTGAATTGCTTTCAATCAACTGTATTAACACCTTTTTGGTAGAAATAGTTTATTGTTTTTGAGAAATTTAATCCTGGAGAACATTGCATATAGAAAGTTACCTAGATAAGGTTTTAAATTGAATTACCTGACTTTGCTTACAGGGATCAGAGCTCAAATCAGAAAACTTACATGCTCCACAGAGCTTATTCTGTGCAAAATTTAATTCTCATATGATATGGGTTAATAGGGTGTGGCTTTTTAAAAGATGTCAAAAAGTCTGTTTGAAAGTCTTCTCAATGATGCACAATGTCTAGTTAGTTAATTCTCCCTCTCCCTCTGTGTGAGTGTGTGTCTATCTGTCTGTCTTTCTCACTCACTCACTCACTCACTCACTCAAAAATCTGGAATGGCTTTATGAACTGCTTTATCAAGAGAAGTGATATTCTGAGTTTCAGAAAAGGAAGTCATAAGAAACAAGGTCTAGTCCACTAAAATGTCTCACTGTCCAGTCTGAAAGGTGAAAATGATCATTAAGAGGGTCTGAACAACACTGTGAGGAAGCTCATGCTCTCCAGGTAAATAGGAGGCACCAGCCAGGTGTACAATGACTTCATTATAGATGACCAGCTGTGTCGAGCTTTCCAGTAGCATCACCCCAGCTCACTTAAGAAAGCCCATAGAGGAGTCATCCAGGGTATTTCTGTCTGTCCACAAAGCTAGTAATTCTGAAGTTATTGAATTTGAGATGAATTAAACAGCAAGAGCTAGAACATTGAACCAAGATATCAGAATCTTCATCTGTAAGCAGACTCACCAGTATCTGCTGATGAAAGTTGTGGAGATTTAAGCATAAATAGATGTAAACAAAATTAAAAAAGAATAAATAGATAAATTCCTTATCATATTACCTACAAGAAGAGCTTCTGAGCAATTTGTACATCCCAAATTTTACAGTTTTGTAAGTCTATTCATTGACAATCTGTTAGATCAATATGTTGCTTCCTAAGTTCATTTTCCTGAAGCATTATCAAAAAAAGGAGAAATTAAAATTCATCTGTTTATCTAGTTGGTCAGTAGTTGATATAGTAGTTAATACTTCACAACACAGATGCACTGAAGGGCAATACATTACTCTGGAAAGTAAATTTTGACAGAACTCAGAGTTAGATATATTTTTGTAATTTTCAAGTTTACAATAACAATCCCAATTTATAAATAAATCATTTTAATATTTATTATATTCCTCTAGTATATGTTGTTATTTGGGCACAATACTGTAAGAGTAATGTAAATGTTTACTAATCAACCTGTCTATCGCCATTACAAGTATGACCTACTGTTTCTCAATATCATATTATTATTATTTACAACTTTGTTATGAGATTCTTTTAATGTTATAGAATGCAACTAACACTCCATTTATCTCGTTCTAAAAACAAGTCCAACTTTTACTTCTCAACACTATGGTTGTTATTACAAATTTTCTAGAGTTTTGGACAGACTATAGATACTCACCTATATGTTGATGCTCATCAGTGGTCTAGTAAACTGTGCCAGGTTTGGATTTCATGACCCATTGGTAAAGAACTCTCTAACTGGAGCCTCTAGATGCTAGCTTTTTCCTAATAGTTAGGCAATGTAAGCATTACAAGAATTCCATTTAATATATCCACTGAGCTGTACGCATTCCTACTAATCTAGTTCTTTCCATCTCAAATTCATTCAAGCTGTAGAATTTAACTTCTTGCTTAATGTCTGTTAAACTAGTACAATAGGACCTCTTTTTAAACATTTAATTCAACTAAACATGGCCATCTTTCAAGCCCTTGACAATCCTAGCCTCTTCTTTCTGGATTCAAACTGTTGTTTGTAGTTGCAACTTACTCCCACTAAATGAATAAGGCAAAAAAACACCCCAGCTCTTAGCAGAAGCAAGATCGTTTTCAGCCAAGCAAAGGCCCTGATCCTTCTCACAGTACCACAGCCTTGTAAGCATCATCTTGATGATGATTGTGATGTTTGCTGTTATGCATGGACATCTATGTGTCATATAATATGAGGCATTGACATGCATGTCCAAAGACAGAAAATTGAGGACAGAGAATTGGGGTCAGTTCTCTAAAACCACACTATGAGGTAAGTGTCAGATGTGTAACAAGTAACAAAGCTGGTTCCCTTAACCACTGCCCTGCTGAACTTCTAAGTACTTTGCATGCCTTTCTTCTCTTACTTGGTAGCAATGGTGACCCATGGAAAGCACCATAGACCAGAGATGAACCCTCTCAACAACTAGACAATTGGAATTTTACTCAGATCACTGTCATCACAGTGAGAGAAATTATGATGATCTTCTGCAGAAATTGACCATGAAAATATATACATTTCTCTGCCAAATGATGGCTTTTTGTGTTTGCTTTTTTTTGTTTACTAGATGTAAAACTCTCACATCCCATAGAGAACTACAGTCTTGGAAATATACCTCAAATAATCCACGTTGTTTAACTAAATTGTTTTGTCTATGCCCTACTTTTAATTCCTGGTGGGACACAGTATAATTGTTTGTGAGAATTACCTTTAAACATAACACTATTTCTTGTTTCCACATAAGCTACTCACATGTCTTATGCCCCAAAACCTAAATAGAAATTATTTCATAAATCAGAAAATTTCACGAGTATCACTAGATTTTTTTACCACTTCTTAAATATTATTCAAGATTTTAGTTAGTGTAAGTTATCCAAATGTCTATATTTACCTTCTTATTAATAGGCCATTTGAAAATTCTCCTAACCATTTTATAGTTAACCATAGTGCAGTAGTATATCTTTCCCATAAGAGACGAATAGGCCAACCAGCTTGTATTTCTCATCATCATTACTTAATTAACCTCAGTGGATACAGACTGATGCTGTGTTGATCAAATTTATTTTAGGGATGAACATTTGATAGCCTTAGAACTCTGATCCAGTTACTTTATTATAGATAGGAACCAAGAAAGATGAAGTTGTTGGCAGCCCAAGCAATACGACATTGGAGCATTGGAGCTAATGATCATCTAGTTTTGTTTGATCCTCTCTGCATCTTCCTGAAAAGAGAAAACAAACAAACAAATAAAATGATCATTGCTATTTAACTCCATGACACATATTAAAATAATTTTCAAAACTTGCCATTCAGGGGAAATTTCACAAGGTTATACTCATAGGTGAAAAGTTCTAAGTGAGCAATGGCTGCTAAGAGAAGATGAATCAGTTTCCTCCAGGAGAAGCTGGCATATGAGTTGTCAAATCCCAAGATGTTAGTTTGTCTTGGACACATGTTTGTAAAAGCAATATGCTCAATGGACTTGGTGTAGTTTGTATACATATGGCAATACTAATTAACAAAAAGATTCTGAATTTTGGAGTCAGGACACAGAAAAATTTGGAGGGAGGAAACTGTAATGTAGATTCAATGTTCTTATTTGAAGTTCTCAAAAGATAAAATTATAAAAAGTCCAACTGTCCCAATAGCATCAAATTCTATTCTTAAACTGTTAAAGAAATGACAATGAGAGCAGAAATATTCCTTATTAACTTCTTAATATTTAGGAATAATCAATAAATGCCACTATAGTGAGACATGCAGGGTTGGACAGAAGTGAAATACACACACATACACACACACAAATTCTCACATCTAAAATTAAAAGACATAATGAAACATGTAGCAAATAGAAGTTTCTTTCTAGAACACAGAGACAGGTCAGGATTTCTCGTGAAATCTTGTTGTGGAAACAGTCAGAAAAATAAAGTATTGTAAAGTGGAAGCACCCAAAATTCTTAGTCTTCCTGTTGAATATGATCTGATGGAACAAATCTGAGTCATTAATCTCTGCTGCTGTATCACAAAAAGATCGAATTCAAGCTCTTACCATGCTTCTGTGTGGCTTTTCTGTATTGTGAATATGCTTTTAATTGACATTATTAGAAGCTGCTTTAAGCTGTACTCTACTCCCATCAGGAACTCTTCTAGAACTGGTCACTCAGTGACTGGTTGCTGCTGTTACTCAGTTACTCGGTGACCAGTTATTAGGTTACTCAGCTATTCCTGATAATCTGTCTCTTCCTTCCAGAGCTGAGAAGTATAGCTATAGCCTGGCTCCCTCATTTTCTGACACATTGTTAGTTCTCTTTGTATGTCTTTATTCATGGCTTTTGACAATATTCCAGTGACATTCACTCTTTCCATAAAGCATGGCCAGGTAAATGGCATCCTTTAATGTTAGCATTTCCTGTGTTCTCAAATCTATAGTCTAGGATCAACTGGGTTAGCATGGGTAGAATTAATTGAGAGCAGCATTCTCTTTTGGCCACCCTGCCTAAGATTTGTATAAAGCACATTTTATGGGATTCTCTGGAGATGATGAGTGACAGCACTGGGTTATTACAGGAAGCCATCAGAATGGCAGAATTACCCTCATAGACAGGGAGCATCATGGATTAGAAACCAGACTGACCTAGCATACTGAAAGCTCTATCTGGGAACACAAACAGATGCTGGGTTATATTCGAGTAGAGGACCATTAGGACTTGGGGAACTACTTGCCATTCAGACATGCTAAGCTAATTGAGACCTTGCTCCCAAATAATATTCCTGGATCAAAGTCCACTGTGGGTATTAGAAAGCATAGGAAGTAACTATATGGGCCAATCTTATTCTGATGCCAATATTATTAAAATGCCAAAGTGGAGTAAAATATAAAACGAGATGAAAACATCAAGTTTTCTATTAATATCTGTTAGAAATGTGTATGCAAAATCTCCAAAAAAATGCTAGCAATATGAGCATAAGTATTGTATTGCCAAGCTGCATACCCTGACTAGTGGGATTTATCCCAGGATTATGGGGCTTGTTTAAAAGAAAGACAAAACAGCAACATGCTCATAAAGTAATAAAATAGCATGATCATCTTATTTCATAGAGACAAATCAAATTGTGAAACTAATACCATTTTTATAAAGACAGTCGTCAAATGAAGGTTGGTCAATGAACCTAGAACTTCTAGTTTGTCTCTGTCCATTACTGCTGAAGATTTTTTTTCTCTTTTCATCACCTCATAGAATCAAAACCCAGGTCTTAATGCTGGCTAAGGATGCTGAGCCATCTCTCCAACCCCTTCTCACAAAATTTAATCATGATCCACTCCACAGATAGTAATTAAAGTACTGGGCTTCTAACCAAGGCAGTTCAGAGGTTGAGAAAACCATTGAACTGCATGTAGGTTATCTTATCACATATTCAATGGGATTTGGGATGAGTTGACTTCCTGTTATTGCCCCAGTGTGCCCTATCAGTGATTGATCAAATGCCCATCATCTAGGAACGAAACTTACTTGTGAACTCTCAGAACTTCTGTGTTTTACATCAAATATTGAGTGGACAATGTTTATCTCATTCCTCCTTACCCTTGTATTTGTCTATCATTGAGGCATGGCCAATGATGCAAGTTAGTAGTTAAAACAGCAATTTCTTACTTCTTCCGGATGTGTGGGTTGGTTAAGAGTTTCCTCTTTAGTTTCCCAGGAGGCTCCTCAGCAACTGTACAGTAGGCTCAAAGACCTAATCTATCCTTACACATGTCGGCTAATGCTGCCTGTTTACTGAGTTCCCAGAATTTTCTTTTCTTCTCTGTTGCCTCTTTTCCTCTATAGGTTAAAACAATTTTACAAATGCCTAGGGGAAGGGAATGCAGAACCCACAAATCCTCTAAGGATCTAGTCTCACAAGTATTGAGATCTCATATCTGTCACATTGTATTTGTCAAAGTAGTTTCTGAGGTGGAAATAGACCAGCAACTGAGGAACAGGAGATGTTTCTTAACAGAACCAAAGAAGATATATTGCAGAGCTGTGTGTGTGTGTGTGTGTGTGTGTGTGTGTGTGTGTTTGCTGGGATCTTTGTGATAATATTTTTTATACCTCTATATCTACTTCCATTTGAAATCAAATAAACCTGCCCCTTCTTTCCTTAGCTCTGCTTTGAGTGGACAGCATCACTTTGCATCAACTACAAAAAGCCTGGTTGTGAGCCTTCATATCTTCTCCATTTTCTATGCTATATACAGGCATTTAGTCTACTACTAAGTCTTGAAGTTCAACAAATTATGTCAATGCGATCTGCAGAGCTACTTATCTAGCCCAACTATTGTTTTATCATTTTTATCTGGGTATATTGAGATGAATATCACTATGATCTTCTAGTCTCCTTTTAGCTTTGCAGACTACACACACACATACATACACACACACACACACACAAACACAGATATGCACACACACAGAATTAGAGAGAGTGAGAGAGAATTCAAAATGAAAACCTATTCATGTTACTACCCTATTTCAGTCCAATACTTAAAATCGTCTTTATGCTCATAAACTGGTTATACAAGTTTTATATCTGGAAAGCCAATCTGAATTTCGTCCTGCTCTGTCTTCTGTGCCCTCTGTACATGCTAGTGTAAAGCCCTACCACATGCAATTGATGAATGTCTAGGCTTTCATTAGATTATACATTAGACATAATCTATTTCCAGAACTGGGTAATTGTCCTTGTATATTTTTAACAAGTTTCATATTGCTTACAGGGTTGTTTCCCAGACCTATTTCTACTCAGATGATTAATAGCCCCCATACAACATTGTAGTTTCCACAAGGAAGGCCAGATTCCCATCATACCTCCAGCAGTGTCATGGATAAACTGACTGTAGAATAACTTGTTCAATGATTGGATTAACAGTATAAATATCTGAAGCTAAATGGGTCTTTGTTTATATAATAACTCTCCTACTTTAGCAGTGACTTTAAGAAAGAGATTTATTAGCCAAGGTGAGGCCCCATATCAGCAACAGGAAGAAGAAAATATTCCTAGGTTTGAAGGTTGCTATAAAAATTAATTGACTATTTTCAAAGCTTCTAGTGTAATGTCTGAAATGTTCAGTGTTCTGATAGCACACAGCCTCAGAATTTCATCTTAAAATGAATACTGAGAAGGATGAGATTTTTACAGCATCACAGAGGTTACAATAAAACTGGGTTGCATGTTAACCAGATCTAAGCCTTTGATATTTTGTCGACCAACTGTATGATGTGCTATAGTTCCAGTTTACATTTTTACATTTGTATAAAATCTCTCTCTCTCTCTCTCTCTCTCTCTCTCTCTCTCTCTCTCTCTCT